>NC_059430.1:7721451-7868951 GCF_021028975.2 Sphaerodactylus townsendi | reverse complement strand
GATTGCCTAAGGGATGGAATGTTTGATGACAAACCCCCAGCTAATGGGTGTGCGGGACTCACGACATTCCAGTCTGTCCCTGCCCACTTTCCCCCAACCCAGGAGCCTCCCCCACCCCAAACAATATGTGCTGCTCTCCTGGAGGGGAGGAGGAGGAGGAGGAGGAGGGGTCCCTTGCCCTCCCTCCCCCCCTTTTTGAGCCCATTTTATTTTAATTTAAAATGGGCTTTAATGCTAGTAAATAAATAGATAAACAAACAAAGTTATTCTGTCCAGAATTTGTGCTCCCAAGTTGTTTCTCTTTCTCTTCCCAGCCTGTGGCACAGCTGAGATGGCAGACATTTTGTTCCTTGTCGAGGAGTCTGTGAGCATCGGGGAGGACGGCTTCCAGCTGGTCAAAGACTTTATCTACCACATCGTCCAGACGTTCAAAAATGCTGTGATCGGGAAGGCGGGCATTCGCCTGGGCGTGGTGCTGTATGGGGACAAACCAAGGTCGGCCACTAAAGTACCTTCTCCTCCTTGTTTGCGTTCCTGACATTTGTTTTACAATCTACAGAGAATCGAAAAAGAAGGGGGGTTCCTGCGTTGTAACCGGGAGGTAGTTTTTTCTACCCGGTAGACGTTTTTCTGTTCACGTGTGATAATGAATGCATATACATCTAGCCAGTGGTGGGATCCAAAAATTTTAGTAACAGGTTCCCTCTCTAGACCCCCCTCAGCAAAGGGGGCAGAGGCATACCTAGGCAAACCTGAGCCCTGGGCAAAACCTGAGTTGGATGCCCCCCCATGGGCAGCCACCCCACCACAACTCCCCAAAAATTTTTTGCACCAGGTCATTTCTAAATCATCATCACATTATAGTAAATGCCCCAACTCACAAATCTGAACACAGCAATGGTGAAACACACAGGTTCTTTGACAGAGACTGGTGAGATAAAAGGGACGAAAGGCTGAGAATCCATGAATTGCAGTACCTGAAAGGGATTAACCCAGTTCAGGGAGTTACATTATTAGTCACAATTGCTATATATGGAGACCTTCACGTTCAAAGGCCCAGGGGATGCCTCTCGGAGGAGGCGAGGGCAGTGGAGGTGAGGAGTGAGGCGGACCCAATTAGCAACCCCCTCTCGGCACACACAAATAATTAGTAACCCACTCTCGGGAACTGGTGAGAACCTGCTGGATCCCACCTCTGCATCTAGCCTATAGATGTGTACATTTAGTTGTAAGAAAGTGCCAACGATCATTCACTTTATATATGAAGCCAAGGATTGGCACCTAGACAAACGTGAGGCTTCAATCATACATTGAGCTATACATCCACTGAATGTGACATTCTAAGTTGCTTTGAATCCCAACAGAGGAGAAAAATGGATTACAAATAAATAAGTCCAATGCAAACGCACCACTAGTGGCGGATTCTAATCTGGAGAATCAAGTTTGATTCCACACTCTTCCCCATGAGGGGCGAACTCTAATCTGGAGAACCAGGTTAGATTCCCCACTCCTCCACATGGGCGGTGGACTCTTATCTAATGAACATAAGAACATAAGAAAGAGCCTGCTGGATCAGACCAGAGTCCATCTAGTCCAGCACTCTGCTACTCATAGTGGCCCACCCGGTGCCTTTGGGAGCTCACGTGCAGGAGGTGAAAGCAATGGCTTTAAGGACATAAGAAAGAGCCTGCTGGATCAGACCACAGTCCATCTAGTCCAGCACTCTGCTACTCACAGTGGCCCACCAGGTGCCTTTGGGAGCTCACGTGCAGGAGGTGAAAGCAATGGCCTTCTGCTGCTGCTGTTGCTCCTGAGCACCTGGTCTGCTAAGGCATTTGCAATCTCAGATCAAAGAAGATCAAGATTGGTAGCCATAAATCGACTTAGTGAACTGGGTTTGATTCCCCGATTCCCCACTCCTCCACATGGGCGGCAGACCCTTATCTGGTAAACTGGGTTTGTTTCCCTGCTCCTACACATGAAGCCTGCTGTGTGACCTTCGGCCAGTCACAGCATGCAGCATGAATGGCATAGCAAAGCAGAAAACAAGATGGGTGGGAAATTATGGATCTATCTCCCAAATATGATAAAGGGTGTGGAAGGAAGGTAACCTAAGTCTGAAGACTTTGAAATTTCTATAGCATTTGATTGTAAAAACTCTAGTTTCACAGTGAAATTAAGCCTCCCTGTAGAAACAGAACAAGACATCGGCTGAGCTGCGGCTATGGAATGTTTCCGAACATTCCAACTTCTTAGGAAATCTATCAACTTGCAAAGGCAAGGAACTCAGCAGAAAAGGGATATGCAGAAGTCTGAACAATTGGGGTGCTGTGTGGTTTCCGGGCTGTATGGCCGTGTTCTAGCAGCATTCTCTCCTGACATTTCGCCTGCATCTGTGGCTGGCATCTTCAGAAGATCAGATCCTCTGAAGATGCCAGCCACAGATGCAGGCGAAACGTCAGGAGAGAATGCTGCTAGAACACGGCCATACAGCCCGGAAACCACACAGCACCCCAGTGATCCCGGCCGTGAAAGCCTTCGACAATAGTCTGAACAATTGTTAGAATGTGTTTGAATGTTATTAATTACTCAACCCCCCCCCCCGCCCCGATATACATATTTAGATAGATTTCTGCATGGATTTTATATTTCTAAACGTGATTAAAAAATTATGATTGAACAGCGATATTTCCTTATAACAGTGAGTTGTATTTTTGCATTTTCTATTTTTTTAAAAAAACAAGAAAACAGCTCCTTTCCCTTCAAGGCCATCAAATATCACCTGTGTTGTTTTTGTTTTGTGATATGTAAATTAATCTAAGTGCCATCAATTAAGAGCTCAATTAGTGAAGAGCCTGAGAATTAATTGATTAGCAAATCTCTACTTGGTCGACAGCCCTACAAATAATGAATTCCCTTTTGCTTTACCTACGTATTTGCTTACGGCTACCAGAATAAGCATTGACCTGACAGATTACAGCACCATCGAGGAAGTCTTGGTGGCCGTCCGGGACCTGGCGTTCAGAGGGGGACACGGGAGAACAGCGGATGTCCTGACCTTTGTAGTTGACATGATCAGGACAGGGCTGTTGAGAGAAGACGCAGCAAAGGTAAGCAACTTCATACCTCAGTGTTTCTTTGACCTGCCTAGACTTTGAGGCAGAGTTTGCTGCCACCTGCTGGAAGCGAAGGCAATAGCCACCACAATGCATGTGTAACGTTGAGGTCAAATTAATTCTAATGCACTTTAAATGAATGAAATGCTGAGGGACTTGGGAACAGTGGTGGGATCCAAACATTTTAGTAACAGGTTCCCATGGTGGTGGGATTCAAACTGTGGCGTAGCGCCAATGGGGCTGGGCGGGGCACGACGGGGGCGTGGCCAGGCATTCCAGGGGCGGGGCATTCCTGGGCGGGGCTGTGGCAAGGACGCAGCCGCTGCGCCGGTCCTTGGGCGGGAAATGAATGCATGCAGACGCAGGCTGCCACGCACGCGGGTGCACCTCCTGCTAGACCAGGGGTCGGGAACCCGTGGCTCGCGAGCCGCATGCGGCTCTTCCGCCGCTGTTCTGTGGCTCCATGAGCGGAGCCGCCGGCCCCCTCTTCGCCCACCCTGCAGGCAGCAGGGCGAGCGCATCCCTCGCCCGCGGCCGCGCCGCAGGATTTGCCTCCTGCCCGCCCCGCTGCTTGCGGGGCGGGTGCTCTTCCGGCGGCCGGCCAGGCTGAGCCGCCAGGCCCATCTTCGCCCGCCCTGCAGGAAGCAGGGCAGGTGCATCTCTCGCCCGCGGCCGGCCAGGCCGTGCCGTGGGCTTTACCTCCTGCCCGCCCTGCTGGTTGCCGGGCGGGTGCTCTCCCGGCGGCCGGCAAGGCCGAGCCGCCGGGCCCATCGTTGCCCGCCCTGCAGGCAGCAGGGCGGGCGCATTCTTCGCCTGCGGCTGGCAGCCAACTTTGCTGGTTGCGGGGCCGCCGGCCCCATCCTCACCTGCCCTGCAGGCGCGGGGGGGGGAAGGTGAGTGGGCAGGGGGAGGGCGAGCGAGCAAGTCGGCGGGGGAGCGGACGGGGGGCGAGCGAGTGGGTGGGGGGGTGAGGGGGGGTGAGCCAAATGGCTCTTTGAGGGGAAAAGGTTCCCGACCCCTGTGCTAGACTGCTTCAAGTTCTGCGCGCTACTGCTGAGAGGAGGGGCAAAAATCCCGTGGCAAAATCACCCATTAGTAACCCCCCCTCGGCACACACAAATAATTAATAACCTACTCTCAGGAACCTGTGAGAACCTGCTGGATCCCACCTCTGCTTGGGAATGTTTAGTCTGGAGAAGACGAGATCAAAGAGGGACAGGATTGCTCTCCTTGAATGTTTGGTTGACAAGAAGGCCCCTTCCGCACATGCAGAACTATGCCCTTTCAATCCATCTTCACAAGTGTTCGCAAGTGGATTATGCTATTCCGCACAGTAAAATCCAGCTGCAAAGAGCATTGAAAGTGGATTGAAAGTGCGTTATTCTGCATGTGCGGAAGAGGCCTTAGAGGAGTATTTGAAGGGCTGACATGCGACCCTGACATGCTCTGTCAAATAAGACCAGGGCCCCGTGGGATTTATCTCAGTTCTTCAGCTCCTGCAAGGCAGAGCTATTCCGCTACAGTTGAGGGCAGCATCAGGGAGTAATATGTCCGTTTTGGCTGGCCTCCTTCCTTCCCCTCTCCCCCCCTCTCTCTGTTTTTATCAGACTGGAAGTTGTCCTCTCACCTTTGATGTTAAGTTGTCGTCTCACCTTTGTTAAGTTCTAGCATCATATTGGTATGCTACCATTTCATTCATTCATTCATTCATTCATTCATTCATTCATTCATTCATTCATTCATTCATTCATTCATTCAATGGTTAATTAATTAATTAATTAATTAATTAATTAATTAATTAATCGGTTCATTCATTCATTTACCGTCCCTCTCCTCTTGGGCTCAGGGCGGCTTCCTTTTTTTTTTTTTGAGAATTTTTGTGTATTTTACACATCTAAATGATGCCTATATAAAAAGATAAAGAAAAGATCCTGATCTAGTCCCCCCTCCCCCTATGATAGTAATACTAAATTAGTACTAATCAGAGGTGGGATCCAGCAGGTTCTCACAGGCTCCCGAGAGTAGGTTACTAATTATTTGTGTGTGCCGAGAGGGGGTTACTAATGGGTGATTTTGCCACGTGATTTTTGCCTTAGTTACGCCCCTCCTCAGCTCCTCAGCAGTAGCGCGCAGAACTTGAAGCAGTCTAGCAGGAGGTGCACCGGTGTGCATGGCAGCCTACGCCTGTGTGCATTCGTTTCCCGCCCAAGGACCGGCACAGCAGCCGCGTCCTTGCCACAGCTCCGCCCAGGAATGCCCCGCCCCCAGAATGCCCAGCCACGCCCCCGTCATGCCCCGCCCAGCCCCATTGGCGCTACGCCACAGTTTGAATCCCACCGTCATGGGAACCTGTTACTAACATTTTTGGATCCCACCACTGGTACTAAATACTAAATACTAAATACTAAAATAGTCATACTAAATAATAATACTAGACCCATATACACAAACACCAACACATATATATGGTGACTTCCATCTACCTCACTAAGGATCCAAGCATAATTCTAACTCCGTGCTTATAATTAATATCTACATTTTTTCCACTTTTAGTCCTTCTTATGAAGTTGTCTTAATCCAATACGCTGTTTTCAATTAAGTCTCAAATCCTGCCGTTGTTTCTCTGTTTGTATTTGTTTTCAATAAGTAGTCCGCAAAGGATTTCTAGTCTTTCAGAAAATCGTCCATATTCTTGTCTCTAATAGCCGCCGCCGGCTTCCAACATAAAATACATAAAAACGTAGCCATCATAAATATCTACTATGTAGTAAAATTCTTTTAAAACTGTACATACACATACTAAAGCAAGATGATGAAGCTTCTGCTATGTAGAGCCCCTGTAAATCTTGAACAAGGGGCAGACAAAACAACCCTGTTATCTCATAAGTGGGAGTGGTTGGGGGGCGCAAAAGAGGGCCAATGATGGTAACCGTTGCTGCCTCAGCCGTATGCCTGGTGGATGATACTTATATGTAATGATCTGATAGGGTATTCATATGTAATTTTACTATATATCTATGTTGTGAGCCACTCCAAGAGTGCTCTGGCGGACGACAGCAGGGTACTGAATCAATCAAACAAACAAACTAATAATAATAATGGTCATCATCACCAATGTCCAGTGGTGGGATCCAACAATTTTAGTAACAGGTTCCCATGGTGGTGGGATTCAAACTGTGGTGTAGCGCCAATGGGGATGGGCAGGGCATGACGGGGGCATGCCCTGGCATTCCGGGGGCGGGGCATTGCTGGGCGGGGCCATGGCAAGGACACAGCTGCTGTGCCGGTCCTTGGGCGGGAAATGAATGCATGCAGGCACAGGCTGCCATGCACGCCGGTGCACCTCCTGCTAGACTGCTTCAAGTTCTGCGCGCTACTGCTGAGAGGAAGGGCGTAACTAAGGCAAAAATCAAGTGGCGAAATCACCCATTAGTAACCCCTTCCCGGCACACACAAATAATTCGAAGCGTACTCTCAGGAACCTGTGAGAACCCGCTGGATCCCACCTCTGCCAACGTCCACATTATCATCTCTGCCTGTTGCTTCAGTAAACCAATACTGTGTTTCATTGCAGGTGGTGATTTTAATTACAGATGGGAAATCTCTGGATTCTGTAGATGTCCCAGCAGGAGTTGTGAGGGACCGGGGCGTCACAGTGTTTGCAGTAGGTACGTATAGTAGAAACCAAGATGCTGACCAGATTGCTGCTCGCAGTGGCATTTACACAGCCGAAACGTGCAATGTAGATAGATGTCATGAGTGTGGCACATAACAAGGCTGTGGCTCAGTGGAAGAGGCTGTGGCTCAGTGGAAGAGCCTCTAATTTGCAGGTTCAATTCCCGGCATCTCCAGTTTAAAGGGCCAGGTAGTAGGTGAGATGATGTGAAAGACCTTAACCTGAAACCTTGGGGGAAGCTGCCAGTTTGATGGACCAATGGGATGTTTCAGTATAAGACCGTGGCCCAGTTGTAGAACATCTCTTTGGCCTGCAGAAGGTCACACGTTCAATCCCCAGTAGGTGAAAAAGAAGAAGAGTTGGATTTATACCCCACTTTTCTCTACCGCAAGGAATCTCGAAGCGGCTTACGAACTTCTTCCCTTCCCCTCTCCAGAACGGACACATTGTGAGGCAAGTGGGGCTGAGAGAGTTCCCAGAGAATTGGGACTACATCCATGCATCCATGCATCCATGCATCCATGCATCCATGCATCCATCCATGCATCCATGCATCCATGCATCCATGCATCCATGCATCCATCCATGCATCCATCCATGCATCCATCCATCCATCCATCCATCCATCCATCCATCCATCCATCCATCCATCCATCCATCCATCCATCCATCCATCCATCCATCCATCCATCCATCCAATCCATCCATCCATCCATCCATCCATCCATCCATCCATCCATCCATCCATCCATCCATCCATCCATCCATCCATCCATACATACATACATACATACATACATACATACATACATACATACATACATACATACATAAGCCTTTATTGGCATAGTCAGAAAGAGTTACATAAATCGGGAACAATTGCATGAATACACGATAGATAAAAGGCCCCACGGGGAGCACAACAAGTACGTTCTACTGGGAACTCTCAACTATCTCCGCCATGAAATTGGCGATCTCTTCACAAAGACCGGGGTCCGAGTTGCTTAACAATAGAGATAACCTAGTCAGATCAGGCAGCCCAGATTGGAAGAAAAAATGTAAGCTGGTATATTTAGATCTGATGTTATCAAATCTGGTACAGTGCAAGAGTTGGTGAGTCAGGGTTTCAACCACATTAAGTTTGCAACTTCAGAACTTTGTGGATTTTTCTAAATTGCTGAACCTACTCTTTAATAGGGCAGAGGGCATAACGTTAAAACGTGCAATGGTAAGGGCTCTCCTTGCGCGTGGGTTCGTTAAGGTATGGAGGTAATAGGCCAGTGATGGCGAACCTATGGCATGGGTGCCAGAGGTGGCACTCGGAGCCCTCTCTGTGGGCACGCACACATGGAGTTCGTCATGTGGGGGGTGGAAAATCACCCCCCCACACACACACACACCTAGGCTGGCCTGGGCCACTGAGCATGATGTGCGCGCACCGCGGTGAACAGGGAGGACTCAGCTGGCGGGCCTGGTGCCTGTGCTCCAGGTGGCTGCTGCCCGAGGGGGGGGGGCGCAGAAGAGGCAGAAATGCTAGAGAGGCACAGAGCGGTGCACGCGGGACTTGCTGGAGGCTAGAGCAGGCTGGCCCCTGCTCGAGCGGGTGGGGCAGAGGAAGAGGGAGCCCACCATTTTTTTTCTAAACTAAAATCTCAGCATTCAGGTTAAATTGCCGGGTTGGCACTTTGCGATAAATAAGTGGGTTTTGGGTTGCAATTTGGGCACTCGGTCTCGAAAAGGTTCGCCATCACTGTAATAGGCCATACGTCTCTGCTCAAATGGAATTAGGAGTTGTGTTGGAGAGCAGGCTCATTTGGCTACTAGATGTAAATTTGCAGAGAATTGAGACTAGCCCAAGATCACCCAGCAGGCTTCATGCGCAGGAGCCGGGATACAAACCTGGTTCAGCAGATTAAAGTCCGCTGGTCCTATAGCAAGCCCCACTCTCAGAACCCTAGTGCTTTCTGTCCCACTCCTCGAAGAAGAAAACAAATAAGCTAATATGTTAACTGCCCAAAACAAAGCGTTGACAGGCTTTCTTCTAAACAAAAAGATAACCAGTGCTAACAGGCTGCAATTTCGAGCATGCTCGCTCAGCACTTTCTCAGCTGGCTGTTTCCCCCTCCCAAATAACCTTCGCTTATGATGCGTTCGCCCTCACCTGAATTACAGATATGCATTTGCCTCTCCTATACCTGCAACAGTGCATGATTTGAAGGGCACCGTTTGCAGGGACAGGATTAAGGAGGCAAATACATATTCTTGCATTCAGTATCATGTCCTCTCCGAGATTGCTTTTTATTTAGCAACAAAAAAGCCCCATTGGCGCCTTGTCACATACAATTGCGCATAACGTCAAGTTGGCCCCGCTGTCAAGTTGAGTTTCGCAGCAACGTGCTCCTTCTCATTTGGAAAGACCAGATTATTATCATCAACAGAATGCCCATCAGGATGAAGAGTGGGCTGTCAAAAGGCATATTCCCCCCCCCCCCAGTATGTGGGTACAATTCATCTCTCTGCAAACTGCAAACGAAGGCACATTTGGCTATCTCCTTCAGGATTCCCTATTCATTAGGCCAAGGATTGGGGGGTTGGGGTCTCCAACAATTACAACTGATCTCCAGACTACAGAGATCATAGAACAGTGGTGGCGAACCTATGGCATGGGTGCCAGAGGTGGCACTCAGAGCCCTTTCTGTGGGCATGCATATCCAGAGTCTGTCATGTGGAGGGGCGGAAAATCACACCCACACCCCACACACACACATATATCTAGGCTGGCCTGGGCGTGATTGTTTACCTGGGAGTAAGCTCGGTTGCTGGCAATGGGGCTTGCTTCTGAGTAAACCCTCCTAGGGTCGTGATTCACCCATTTGAAGTGTTGCATGGTTGCTTCACCAAGCTTACTCCCGAAGAACGCGTTTCTAAACTGAAACCTCAGTATTCTGGTTAAATTGCCGTGTTGGCACTTTGCGATACATGAGAGGGTGTTGGGTTGCAATTTGGGCACTCGGTCTCAAAAAGGTTCGCCATCACTGTCATAGAATCATAGAGCTGGAAGAGACCCCAAGGGCCATCCAGTCCAACCCCCTGCAACGCAGGAAAACACAATCAAAGCACTCCTGACAAATGGCCATCCAGCCTCTCTTTAAAAACCTCCGAAGAAGGAGACTCCACCACACTCCGAGGCAATGAATTCCATTGTTGAACAGCCCTTACAGTCAGGAAGTTCTTCCTAATGTTTAGGTGGAATCTCTTTTCCTTCATCTTGAACCCATTACTCCATGTCCTAATCTCTGGAGCAGCAGAAAACAAGCTTGCTCCCTCACCAACATGACATCCCCAATTGGCCATGCCAGCAGGGGCTGATGGGAATTGTAGTCCACGAACACCTGAAGCTGCAGAGTTGGACACCCCCGCCTTCGTCCCATACAGCTTAATGGCAGCCATTGAGTACCGAACCTTCTCATTCCTTTCTTCTCTCCTCCTCGTGCCCATTAGGAGTCAAAAACGCAGATAGGAACGAGCTGAGTAAAATAGCATCCGACCCCGTGGAGGAGCACGTTCTTTACACTGAGGACTTGCATCTGCTCGGCAGTCTATCGCCAAAGCTCTCTCGCAGGATCTGCTTCACTGCCTCGGAGCCTCCACGGCCTGCTAAGCCAACAGTTCATGGTGAGTCTCTTCTCACACCAATCAAACCCAATCGTGCCTACTGCGAAATGGATCTTCTCCCTTCTGTGGCTTGGATCCAATGTTAGCAATCCTTTATTGGCATAGACAACAGTACAACAATAATAAAAAACGGATTAAAAAGCATATACAATGCAGGAAATAAATGTTAAGTGGAAGGAAAACTACTGGCGTTTAGTAATTTCCAGGAGAAAGTCTGCCACTATCATACAGAGAGAAGGATCAGGGTTGTCCAACAAGTAGTGTAATCTAACTAAACCGGGGAGATGGGGTAAATGTAAAGGAGTAAGATTCACATACTTGGATCTGATTTCCTTGAATCTGAGACAGTGTAGTCATTGGTGGGCCAGAGATTCAACTGAGCCATCATTACACAGGCACAATCTTTTAGCCTTTTCTTGCTTATTAAATCTGCCGTGTAACAAGGCAGAAGGCATAACATTAAACCTGGCGAGCATTATGGCTCTCCTTTGAGCAGGGTTTATTAAGCAATACAGGTAGTGTGCCAAGTGGCCCCGTTCAAATGGAAGGGAAAAATACAGGGGGGAGCACATTTTCTTGGCTGCGGTGATTAGGGTAGAGAACTCTCTATCCAATAGTTGACCTTTTAATTTCCTATAAGCTTCTGAATAGGACAAAGGGCAAAGTGAATCCACTGACAGTCCAATAGAGGCCATTTTTTCTTCAATTATG
Source organism: Sphaerodactylus townsendi (assembly GCF_021028975.2). NCBI lineage: Eukaryota > Metazoa > Chordata > Lepidosauria > Squamata > Sphaerodactylidae > Sphaerodactylus > Sphaerodactylus townsendi. The sequence continues at coordinate 7,857,773 of NC_059430.1, read as the reverse complement.
GAAAACCAGGGGTTGGAATGGGTGTCAGAGAGCAGACAGTGGAGCTTGGATCCAATGGATGCTTCCTGCACACTGGGAAATGTGGGAAAGGCATTTTTGCTGATATGCCCCCCACTGGTTGTTGTGGGCTTTCCGGACTGTGTGGCTGTGGTCTGGAAAGCCCACAACAACCAGTTGAGTCCGGCCGTGAAAGCCTTCGACAATACATATACTGTTCTTTTCCCCCTAGGAGCAAGGTAGTTGGTGTTGTGATGATGGAGGAGGGAGGGAGGGAAGTTCCACCCTCTCGATCAGGGATCTGCAACCTGTGGGTCTCCAGATGTTCATGGACTGCAATTCCCATGGTGGCAGGGACTGATGGGAATTGCAGTCCACGAACATCTGGAGACCCACAGGTTGCAGACCCCTGATCTAGATGGAAATCCCTTCTATGGAAATCACGAAGGCTGACAAGTCACAGTCAATTTATGGCTACCGTGTACGGTTTTCAAGGCTAATGATGTTCAGAGGTGGCTTGCATTTGCCTTCCTCTGCTTAGGAACCTTGGACTTTCTTGGTGGTCTCCCCTCCAAGGAGTACCCATGGCTGACTTTGCTTAGCTTCCAAAGGAGATCATGCTAGCTTGGGTCATCCAAGTCAGGGCAAAAGAGCTACAGACGTGGTCAGTTATTGTCTTCCTCTGCTAGCAACGCTGGACTTCCTTGGTGGTTTCCCATCTAAAGACTACCCAGGGCTAACCCTGCTTACTTTCCGTGATCTAATGAGATTATAGGAGCTGAGCCCACACATTTCTTGAACCCCAGAGCCAGTTTCAATGCAATGATTTGATAAAACTTTTAGTTCTTGTTTCTCTCTCTTCCAGCCTCTTTACTCTCCGTCTTGATTTGCTTCCCTTCTTATTTTTGCAGCCGAGAAAATAATCGGACCTCGAGACCTCTCAATCAGTGAACAAAGCTACAATTCCCTCAGACTGAGTTGGACGCCGGCGACAGGGAAAGTTACCAGTTATAACCTCCTTCTAGAATCCCTTTCTGCTACTGGACAGGTCACTGCAGAAGACCAGCGGCAGGTGGGATCATATTTACAGCATTTCAGTATGCTTTGTAGGGTTTATAGATCTCCAATTTTTTCAGAGGACAATCAGAGGTCTGAGCCATTATATAGGGTTGAGCAATACCGAAAATATTCAGTGAAATTCGGATTCAGCTTTATTTGGGTGTAAAATTATCTGTATACCCAAATAAGCCGAATGTCATATTCAGGTATCCCGAATAATTCAGGTCTGTCTGATTTCTTGTGTATTTTTAAGGTGTTTGGGGGTTGTGGCCTGTAGGGGGCTTATATTTAAAGCTAGCAGCACCAAAATTGCAGGATGTCTTCAGAAAACTCTCCTGATTATACCACCCAAGTTTGGTGAAGTCTGGTTCAGGGGTCGAATTTTATGAACCCCCCCCCCCGGGGGCACCCCCATCCCCCATTGCTTCCAATGGGAGCTAATAGGAGATCCGAATGTGACCCGAATTGGCCCTGATTCAGGCATATTCTGCAATTCGGACTCCCCGAATCGCCAACCCTACCATTATCCCGAACCAACAGAGCTCCCTTAAGAGATGGTGACGGTATCTGACAAAGAGAGTACTGATTCTTGAAAGCTTATATCTCCAAAAATCTTGATGGTCTGTAAGGTGCTACTGTATTCATATCTACCTGAAACTATGACCCTGTAGGCATGCAGTACTTACCCTGAGGACTGTTTGCTTCACACTGGGATCTTCCCACTTTTCTAAGTTTACACCTGAGGAAGTGTTCAAGGATTCCTCCTCCTCAAGGATTCCAGCTGACATTTGGCCTGCTTCCAGGTCAGGAGGTTGTTTGCTGCTTATTTATTTATTTGGAGCCATTTTAAACACTGTTTCTTCCACAATAGAAGAAGAAGAAGAAGAGTTTTGGATTTATATCCCCCCTTTCTCTCCTGTAGGAGACTCAAAGGGGTTAACAAACTCCTTTCCCTTCCCCCCTCACAACAAACACCCTGTGAAGTAGGTGGGGCTAAGAGAGCTCAGAAGAACTGTGACTAGCCCAAGGTCACCCAGCTGGCGTGTGTGGGAGGGTACAGGCTAATCTGAATTCCCCAGATAAGCCTCCCCAGCTCAGGCGGCAGAGCGGAGAATCAAACCCGGTTCCTCCAGATTAGATACACGAGCTCTTAACCTCCTATGCCACTGCGGCTCCTTCTTTCTGTCCCTGCATACACATAATAGACCAAAAGTGGGGGGGGGGGATTAAAAAGAGGTCTCATCAATCTCCTGGAAATACCGGCAGAGAAGCAGGCAGAACTGCTCCTGTGTGGACAGGGAAAGGCAGAGAAGAGTGGGAAACCTGAAGGGAGCCAAATGCACATTTGTCTGCTTCAGTTTCCCTGCTAAGGCAGGGGAAAAGTCACACTTTCCCCTCTTTTAGAAACCATTAGGATTATCTGATATGTGGCACCGTGAGTTCAGGAAGGGGGAAAATGTGTGCGCAACCAAAAACCTGACTCGAAGGAAACGTAGTCTCATTGTGGGGCAGACTGCCAGGTATTGAGAAGGGGAGGGGTCGGAGCTTAGTGGTGGGGGACATGTCAGCCACGCGGTATAGCGTTTAGGGTGTTAGGTTAAGATCCGATAGACACAGGTTCAAGTCTCTGATCAGCCATCAAAATTCCCGAATGACTGTGAAACAGTTACAGACGCTCAGCCTAATCTGCTTCACAGGGCAGGTTGTGAGGATAAAAAAGGAGAACTTTGTACATTGCCCTCTACTCTTTGGAGGACAGGTATGATAAAAATGTAACACAAGGGTAGAGCTTAGGAACATAAAAGTAGTCCAGCATCCTGCCTCACCCAGTGGCCAACCAGCACCTCCGGAAACCCAACAATACAGCAAAGAGGCCTAGGGCTTCATACAAACCTCAGAAGAGCCCTGCTGCATCAAAGTAGTGGTCCATCTAGTCCAGCATCCTGCCTCACACAGTGGCAACCAGTTCCTCTGTAGGGCCACCACAGTTAAGAACATAAGAACATAAGAACAAGCCAGCTGGATCAGACCAGAGTCCATCTAGTCCAGCTCTCTGCTACTCACAGTGGCCCACCAGGTTCCTTTGGGAGTTCACATGCAGGATGTGAAAGCAATGGCCTTCTGCGGCTGTTGCTCCCGAGCACCTGGACTGTTAAGGCATTTGCAATCTCAGATCAAGGAGGATCAAGATTGGTAGCCATAAAGCGACTTCTCCTCCATAAATCTGTCCAAGCCCCTTTTAAAGCTATCCAGGTTAGTGGCCATCACCACCTCCTGTGGCAGCATATTCCAAACACCAATCACACGTGGCGTGAAGAAGTGTTTCCTTTTATTAGTACTAATTCTTCCCCCCAGCATTTTCAATGGATGCCCCCTGGTTCTAGTATTGTGAGAAAGAGAGAAAAATTTCTCTCTGTCAACATTTTCTACCCCATGCATAATTTTATAGACTTCAATCATATCCCCCCTCAGACGTCTCCTCTCCAAACCAAAGAGTCCCAAACGCTGCAGCCTCTTCTCATAAGGAAGGTGCTCCAGTCCCTCAATCATCCTCGTTGCCCTTCTCTGCCCTTTTCCTATCTCTTCGATATCCTTTTTGAGATGTGGCGACAAGAACTGAACACAGTACTCCAAGTGCGGTCGCAACACGGCTTTATATAAGGGCATGACAATCCTTGCAGTTTTATTATCAACTCCTTTCCTAATTATCCCCAGCATAGAGTTCATTCAGTTCTGGGTTTTGTTCTGAAGCAACCGAGCCCAGAGAGACTCACTAAGCATTCACACGTATATGTATTCCCCTTCCTTCATTCTGCCACTGCATACGCATATCAGATCGTTTTCGACGGCACCAAGAGCACAGCTATAGTGACGGATCTGAAACCTGACATGAAATACTCCTTCACGGTCCTGGCTGTCTACGCTGACACTCTTGGAGAGCGGATGACCATCAAAGGAAAAACAAGTGAGTTGGCTTTTTTTCAATCCTGCTCTTCTTGATAGGTTCCCCCCGACATTGATAGGGGGAATTGAAGAAGACAATGGCCACTTATACACTTGTGGTCTGCGTTGCAATGAGAGTTTGTTTCCTTTGGGTTAGATTCTCAGATATGGACATGTTTTCTCCGCTTCCCGCTGCAGCTCAGAGATTCCCTGCAGTTTCTGAAAGTGGGCAGAGTGTGACTTTTCCCCTGCCTTTGGTCTTATTTCTCCTACCTGCAATTTATTCACAATACAATACAACAACCTTTATTAGGCGTATTAAAATAGGCTCCAGAGCATTACAGACATTTCTGAAGTACAAATCAAAAGTACATTCAAAACACAGACAGATAAACTGTATCTGCATTGGACGTTACTTAGAAAATTCTGTCACTAATGGACCTCATACCTGCGGGACCGCCTTACCCCATATGTCCCGTGTCGATGGCACCACCTTACCCCATATGTCCCAAGCCTCTGTGTTATTTAACAAAAGCTCCACAACAGAGTTGTCAAAGTCTCTTTCAGATTTGTCTAAGACCCGCCCAGGAGAGAAATTCCTAATACCCACATATCTCGGACAGTCAAGTATAATGTGAGCAAGAGTCTCCACTTGGTTTTTACAGTGTGGACTGACCCGATCCTGGAGAGGGATAGATAGGTAGCGACCCTTTGTAATGGCCGATGGGAAAGTATTGCATTTGGCCCTTGTAATAATCCATCTCTGTTGGATTCATCCTTATATAAAGCCGTGGTGCGACCGCACTTGGAGTACTGTGTTCAGTTCTGGTCGCCACATCTCAAAAAGGATATTGAAGAGATAGAACAAGTGCAGAGAAGGGCAACGAGGATGATTGAAGGATTGGAGCATCTTCCTTATGAGGAGAGGCTGCAGCTTTTGGGACCTCCTTTAGTTTGGAGAGTGAGACGTCTGAGAGAGGATATGATTGAAGTCTATAAAATTATGCATGGGGAATTTGAGAAAATGTTGACAGAGAGAAATTTTTTCTCTCTTTCTCACGCAATACTACAGAACCAGGGCATTCATTGTGAAAAAAAAATGCTGGGGAAGAATTAGAGACTAATAAAAAAGGAAACACTTCTTCACGCAATGTGTGATTGGTGTTTGGAATATGCTGCCACAGGAGGTGGTGATGGCCACTCACCTGGATAGCTTTAAAAAGGGCTTGGACAGATTTATGGAGGAGAAGTCGATCTCTGGCTACCAATCTTGATCCTCCTTGATCTGAGGTTGCAAATGCCTTAGCAGACCAGGTGCTCGGGGGGAGCAGCAGCAGCAGAAGGCCATTGCTTTCACCTTCTGCATGTGAGCTCCCAAAGGCACCTGGTGGGCCACTGTGAGTAGCAGAGAGCTGGACTAGATGGACTCTGGTCTGATCCAGCAGGCTAGTTCTTATGTTCTTATGTTCTTATGGGTTCAGTTAATAGTTCAAGATATTTGGCTATGTGCCCCTGTTGCAATTTATTCCACAATCCAGTTTGGTGTGGGAAGGGGCAGGCCTCACAAGCAGCCAGTGAGAGGGTAAACCAGTTACGGTTCAGCGACTTCAGACTGCAGGTGGGGAACAACATCAACATAAGAACAGTCCTGTTGGATCAGACCGGCTGTCCATCTAGTCCAGCATCCTGTCTCACACAGTGGACAACTAGTTGCTCTGGCGGGTCATCAACATGGCATAGAGACTTCATAAAAACATCAGAAAAGCCCCCATTGGATCAGACCAGTGGTCCATCTTATGCAGCATTCTGTCTTACTCAGTGGCCAACCAGTTCCTCTGAAGGGCCAACAACAGGACCTAGAGGTCAAGGTCTTCCCTTGATGTTGCCTGCTGGAACTGGGATTCAAAGGTCGACTGCCTCTGAATGTGGAGGTTCCCTTCAGACTCTGTAGGGCTAGTGGCCAAAGATGGACCTGTCCCATGTGCATATAATTCTGCTTTAAAACTGTGTATGCCTGTGGCCATCACTGCATCCTCTGGCAGTGATTCCATGTGGTAATCACTTCCTGTGTAAATAAGTATTCATCCTGAGTCTACTTCCCTTCACCTTCTTCGGATGACCTCAGTGGTCCAGAATGAACCAACCTCTCCATTAAGGTAGCTGCAAGCAACTGCGTTAGTCTGCAGCAGAACAAAATTTGAGTACAGTTGCACCTTAAAGATCAACACAGTTTTCCAGAGTGCCAGCTTTCCTGAGTGAAAGCTCATTTCATTAGGTGCATGAAGTCTGAATCTGGTGTCCTCCAATGGGGACTCAAAGCAGTTTCATCACACTCTCCTCCATTTTATGCTCACAATAGCCCATTGAGCTAGGAGCAGCAGTGGCGTAGTGGTTAAGAGCAGCTGTACTCTGATCTGGAGGAACCAGGTTTGGTTCCCTGCTCTGCCACTTGAGCTGTGGAGGCTTATCTGGGGAATTCAGATTAGCCTGTGCACTCCCGCACACGCCAGCTGGGTGACCTTGGGCTAGTTACAGCTTTTCGGAGCTCTCTCAGCCCCACCTACCTCAGAGGGTGTTTGTTATGATGGGGGAAGGGCAAAGAGATTGTCAGCCCCTTTGAGTCTCCTGCAGGAGAGAAAGGGGGAATGTAAATCCACCACCACCACCACCACCAACACCACCAACACCACCACCTCCTCCTCCTCTTCTTCCTCTTCTTCCTCTTCTTCCTCTTCTTCTTCTTCTTCTTCTTCTTCTTCTTCTTCTTCTAGATTAGCCTGGGCACTCCCACACATGCCAGCTGGGTGACCTTGGGCTAGTCAAGAAGCTTTCTCGAGACTCTCTCCAGGGTGTTTGTTGCAGCCCGATGGGGAAGGGGGGGCAAGGAGATTGTCAGCTCCACTTTGAGTTCTCCTACAGGAGAGGGGAGCTGTAAAATCCTTGCCGCCTTGCCCGCCCGCCCGGGCCAGCTTGCCCTTGCCCTTCCCTTGCTTGCCCTTGCCATACATACTCCTCTCCTCTCTGCCGGCCCCTCCTCCTCCTCCTCCCCCTCCTCCTCCCCCTCCCCCTCCTCCTCCTCCTCCTCCTTCTCCTTCACCACCTCCTTCTCCTTCTCCTTCTTCTTCTTCTTCTTCCCCTTCTTCTTCCTCTTCTTCTTCTTCTCCTCCTCCTTCTTCTTCTTCTCCTTCTTCTCCTTCTCCTTCCCCTTCCCCTTCCCCTTCTTCTTCTTCTTCTTCTTCTTCTTCTTCTTCTTCTTCTTCTTCTTCTTCTTCTTCTTCTTCTTCTTCTTCTTCTTCTTCTTCTTCTGTTGGACTGACAGTTTGTGACAGGCCCAAGGTCCCCCAGTGAATGCTTATGACTAAACAGGGCTTCGAACCTGCATCTCAGGTCCTAGGCCCTTTCCACAAAGCAAAGGTAAAGCGGGTTGCAGGCAAGATAAATGAATTTGGCATAGCCCCGGGCCATTCGCATGGGTGTGCGTCCCGTGGTGAGCGAGCGCATTGGCTGGGACATGCGCCTTCGCACGGAGGCACTTTTTTCCTACTCACCTCCCTTTGCGGCATAGCTATGAAGCCTGGCAGGCATGGACCTCCATAGCTATGCTGCCGTCCCTGTGCCCCTCTGTAGCTACACAGAAGAGAGGCGGGGACTAAAAAAAAAAGGGAAGCACAGTCAAGTAATGTGCTTTACAGGTCAGCTGTTTGCTCGGACGCAGCTGCAATCCACATTAATGTATGTTGTTCATCTTAAAGCACCCATACCTCCGGTCACAAATTTCCGGGTCATAGAAGAAGGACTGTATAGCCTCAAGGTAGCCTGGACTCCACCTTTAGGAAAACTGGAAGGGTACAAGATCTACATCCCAAAATGTAAGTAGAATATATAAAGTCGAATCTATAAATCATTGATGACTAGTGTCCAGCAGCCTTCCACCGCTGCCTGCCTTCAAAATATCTAATCGAGGAGGGGGGCAGGAACAGGAGAAAGATCCTATTCAATCTGGATTCAGATGCGTCTGTGGCATGAAAGCTGCCCTATTTGGCCTGTTAAATAATCTACATCAGGAGTCCCAAAACTTTTGCAATTTTGGTGCAGGGGATAGGTGCAACAGCAAGATGGTTGCTGCTGGGGGCGGAGCCAGACACACAATGGCCGCCATGGCTTACCTTCAGTCATGCAATGAAGATCTTTGTGCTGTGTTGGCGGCTGCTGCCGAAAAATGTTTTTTAAAGTTCTGCACAGCCAATGAAATACCCCAGCGGCCAATCAGAAGCCTCGCTGGGCAAAAAGTCACATCTGGTCCCGCCTACTTTCTAAAAAATGTCAACAAGCACCAGGAAACGTGTCGATGAGTGTCACGGTGCTCATGGGCATCACATTGAGGGTCCCTGGTCGACATTTAGTACATCATTCACTACCTGTAGACACTTATTCAACTGATCAGGAAACACCCCATTTCATGTGTGAGAAAGCATGCGTTTTCATGTTCGAACCTCAACCTGTCTTGGATCGTCTGTAGTCAATAGGGCCGGGATGACTTCAGAGAGGATCCTGGGCAGAGATACCTCCTCCTACGTCCTTGACAACCTTCAAGAAGATAAAGACTACACTGTCAGCCTATATGCTGTCTACCCAGAAGGGCCAAGCCAACCCGTGTCAACATCTGGCAGAACATGTAAGTCCTTGGATTTGTTTTGTAGGTGTGGTTTTGGTAGATGATTGTTCAGCAAGCCGTGAGGTTTGAGTGGGCCATTCAATTGTTTCCTGCCAGAGGGGCTCTCTGGATTTTACAGCATTTCTGGGTGAGGCTGGAGAGCAATTGACTACCTGCTTCTCTGCTAAGAAACAGAGAGAAACACATCTGGAGAAACGTTAGGAGCTAAAACTCCCAAATCACAGCCACACAGTCCAAACAATCCACAACAGCCCATTGATTCTGGCCATGAAAGCCATCAACAATACTTTTAAATAATCTTTTTAAAACAATTGTCCTCTTCAGCTCTTCCTCCATATGAAATTGGAACAGTCTCATTTAAGCAGTACTGTTATTTTTTGCTCCCCCTGTATATTCTCAGCGCTATTTATAGGTAATTTATAGGTAAAAAGGGCTTGGACAGATTTATGGAGGAGGAGTCGATCTATGGCTCCCAATCTTGATCCTCCTTGATCTCAGATTGCAAATGCCTTAGCAGACCAGGTGCTCAGGAGCAGCAGCAGCAGAAGGCCATTGCTTTCACCTCCTGCCTGTGAGCTCCCAAAGGCACCTGGTGGGCCACTGCGAGTAGCAGAGTGCTGGACTAGATGGACTCTGGTCTGACCCAGCAGGCTAGTTCTCATGTTCTTATGTTCTTATGTTAACACGCGCACAATACATCTAATCGGGTATGGGGGTGAAATCTCTTTGCTAAATGCTCTTCAGATACCGCTGTTGTCCCTGTCGTTATTCTGGAGAAAGGCATGTTTTGGAAACAAAAGGGAGGGCCAGATAGCTGAAAGAGAGCAGAGGACTCCAGGCTGAAATGAATACAAACCACAATCTCTCAACAAAAATGACAGCGAGGACTCAGCTTGTAGGACTCAAAAATGAGGACTCAGCTTGTAGTTCCAAATAGCGTGCTGGTTGACTTTGAATGGAGAGTTGATTGATTGATGGATGGATGGATGGATGGATGGATGGATGGATGGATGGATGGATGCACCCGCTGTCTGCCTTTCTCACTGCAACTCAAGGCTGATTGTTAGTGAAAAGTGCTCTTACATTGGAGTCAACTTATGATGAACTGGTGGGCTGTAGTGGTTAAAAGGTAAAGGTGAAGTTTCCCCTTCAGTCGTATCCGACCCTGGGGTACCACTGCAAGCAGTGATTTCATAAGCAAGCCATTTTTGTGGGGTAGTCAGCCATTGCTTTCCCCGGCTATTCTTTACCCCCTAGCTATGTGCTAGGTACTCATTCACTGACCAAGGAATGGCTGAATGGCTGAGTTGACCATGAACCAGCTGCCAGGATATCTGACCCACAGGGGGCTCGAACTCCTGACCGTGTAAGTGGCAGTGCAAGTGTAACCTCTATCTGTGGGTTCTGTGGGGCAGAACTTGGAATGAGTTTGCAACAACAAATTTAAAAAACAAAATGGTTTACTTTCTTAACATATAACATCAAACACCAACATTTAACATCACACTTCAAGGTCCTGTTCAGGTTGCATTTTCAAGTCCTTATATTTACAGTCTACTGATACTGCCAAGTCCAATTCTTCTTTGCAAGTGGGTTGGCTCCTGAAGACTCCAAGGGCTTGATGAACAGGATTCAACATGATGAAGGTTTCCAGGAGAACTCTCACTCATTACAAACACAAAAAACCCTGAAACAATAAACTCCAACATTTACAACATAGCAAAAATAAACTACCACCTTCCCACTAGTTCCCAACAACATTGCAGTTACCTTAACAAGGTGTTAAGGGCTTATACAAATCAAGGTCCAAGTTTGGTAGCCTTGTCTCCTCCAAACTACACGAGCTCTGCAGCCTTCTGCTGCTTTTAGTCTCCACCCCTTTCTGGGTCAACCCATTCTGAGCATGGGGGTTACAGAAGCACTTAACCACTACGCCACGTGGCTCCTTTACTGTAGTGGTTAAGAGCAGTGAACTCTAATCTGGAGAACTAGATTTGATTCCCCACTCCTTCACATGAGCGGCGGACTCTAATCTGGTGAACTGGATTTGTTTCCCCACTCTCCCACATGAAGCCAGCTGGATGATGTTGGTCTAGTCACAGTTCTCTCCAAACTCCCTCAGTTTTACATACCTCACAAGGTGTCTGTTGTGGGGAGAAGAAGGGAAAGAAGTTTGTAAGCCACCTTGAGACTCCTTACAGGAGAACATAAGAACATAAGAACAAGCCAGCTGGATCAGACCAGAGTCCATCTAGTCCAGCTCTCTGCTACTCACAGTGGCCCACCAGGTGCCTTTGGGAGCTCACGTGCAGGATGTAAAAGCAATCACCTTCTGCAGCTGTTGCTCCTGAGCACCTAGTCTGCTAAGGCATTTGCAATCTGAGATCAAGGAGGATCAAGATTGGGAGCCATAGATCGACTTCTCTTCCATAAATCTGTCAGAGCCCTTATTAAAGCTATCCAGGTTAGTGGCCATCACCACCTCCTGTGGCAGCATATTCCAAACACCAATCACACATTGTGTGAAGAAGTGTTTCCTTTCATTAGTCCTAATTCTTCCCCCCAGCATTTTCAATGAATGCCCCCTGGTTCTAGTATTGTGAGAAAGAGAGAAAAATTTCTCTCTGTCAACATTTTCTACCCCATGCATAATTTTATAGACTTCAATCCTATCCCCCCTCAGACGTCTCCTCTCCAAACTAAAGAGTCCCCAACACTGCAGCCTCTCCTCATAAGGAAGGTGCTCCAATCCTTCAATCATCCTCGTTGCCCTTCTCTGCACCTTTTCTATCTCTTCGAGTCCTTCGTTGGCCTAAGGTTCCTAACAAGACCTAACAGCCTCTGAGAGGCTTAGCTTCCAAGATCCGATGAGATCAGGCTAACCTGGACACCCAAGTCATGGCCAAGGCACAATACACCATATAAGTCAATGTAAACAATAGGGGGGTTACACCGAATAAGCAATGTAACAAGACTAGGAGTTCTAAAGCCTCAGCTGGCATGGAGCTCTTTTCTTCTAACTAGATGCCTTGGTCCGTTCAAAGGGCGAAGCAGAGATGATGAGCGTTAGCTGTTGTGGATCAATCATAGCGTGTGGTTTCCACGGCCCAACTTAAGATACTGTCTCTTCCAGTAAAGCGGCTTCCTGTGAAAAGCTTCCTGCTCGAGAACAAGACGACAGACACCATCCAGGCAAGATGGATGCCGGTCAGGGGTGCATCAGGGTACAGGCTAACATGGGCATCTTCAGGTATAGTACCACATTTTGGATGGTCTTTAAGTTCTTGAAAAATGGACGCAAGAAAAGTATGGTCTTATAATGTCCGAACTGAGTCATGTGTTCTTTTTGGTAGGGTGAAGTCACCATATGGCAGTGGTGGTGAACCTATGGCACTCCAGATGTTCATGGACTACAATTCCCATCAGCCCCTACCAAAGTGGCCAATTGGCCATGCTGGCAAGGGCTGATGGGAATTGTAGTTCATGAACATCTGGAGTGCCACAGGTTCGCCACCACGGCCATATGGTGATTTTACAGCATCTGTTTCATGCAAGGAATAAGTTTTTTTCCATTGCTCATGCCTATAAAAGGGTAGGGGCCTGCACACAGAAATCTTGAGTGTCAGAACGGTGTTAAGAGCAGCCTTCATCCTGAATTCCCAGCTTTCTGTATGCAGGGATGGATTTTTTAAAAAATAGAGGAGCTTTCAAGCATACAGTCCTACACCTGCATGTGACATCCAGAAACGTTGCACGGTCACCCCTGTGATAAATCCAGATAAGTTCACCCACTTTCCTGTTTTCGCGTTCGCATGCTTCCGTGCAGGCAATGATTGGAGTCCGTGGAAACAATGTGGGTTGGTCTATTTTAAAAAAAATTTACCTCCCACTGATGTGTAGCTATGCAGGGACGCACAAATGAACCCGCACAGTCCTGCCGATGCCTCACAATATCATGATACGACCATTTGCACCTGCATGGCTACACAGTTGTCAACTGCGAAATTAAAAAAAGGAAGGCGCAGCCAAATAAAGCGCCTCCTGCCCGGCCATTGGATCGCAAGCAGTTGCAACCTGGGATTTTTCTAAAGACTCACGAATAGCGCAATTCTCAAAAAACCCAGTTTGGGGGAAATAACACAGGGCAGACTCGCTTTAGGGGCGGAATCTGTGTGAAGTGCCCTCCCAAAACGGATTTTTTTTCCTGTTCTAAACCCATGTTTAATGGTCTGTGCGAAGTGGGCCTCAGAGATGCGAGGCACTTTTTGGTCGCTGGCATCAAAACATTGAGGTTATGCTGCCACCTACTGTCAGTATGAAATGTATTCCACTTCCATAGTTGGAACATAGTTGGAACATGATTGTTCATGTGGATTGTGGATTATTCATTCCAACATAGTGGATTGTTCCACTATGTTCCAATATGTGAATTGCTCATTCCAACAATTGAGATGTATCAATATTCTTCTATTGGTTGTTGTGTATTGTTGCTCTGATGTTGTTAAATTATTGATCCATTGTATGTATTGATTTATTTGGAAGATACTAGGTATTGTATGGATTTAGCTGTATCTTTGTTAATGCTGCTGTTTTAGGTTTTTGAAGTTATATAGCCTGTATTATGAAGTCACCATCTGGAATTAGCTTATTTAGCCATATGTAGTTATTATTGTTACTAGCGGGCCCGGCCATGCGTTGCTGTGGCAATTGTCCTTCTCATCACAGTCCGCAACCCACACAGATGTCCATGCAGGTCCAATGATCCCCAGCATATCCTTTTGGGTGGTCAAATGGAATCCCTCTTTCCCTTTTCAATGCACATCGTTATATGGTGCTGTCTTGTTTTTTTAGTATAAGGTAACCCTTTCCATTCCACAACTGAACTGTCCAGAGTGCGAATCCCGCTGTCCATGAAGGGTTGGTTGGACACGCACAGCCAAACTGGCTTGCGTCAAAAGGCAGAATCCGTGGGGCAACGGGAGGCTGTCCCCAGTCAGGCAGCAGAGAGGCAGGAGTGGTGGGAGCTCAGATCGAGGCTTTCAGCTCCCCTGGGTTACGTGGAAGGAGCCACGCGTGCAAAAGAAGCGGAGCCGGTAGTGAGTTGGTCTGGCCTCCCACCCAGCCAGCGGATTTTCTTAAAAGAAAAAGGCAAACTCCAGCTCGCTTTTACTAAAAGAGAGCTGTGGCGAATATGGGTGAGGAAGTGGGTAAGTGGTGGTTGGATGTGAGGGAGGGCAGAGTGAGGTGTGTGAGGATGAGCTGGATGTTTATGAGAGTATGTGTATTATGTGGCAGCAGTGGGTGAGGCACAGAGAGTGAAAGTTACCTGCATTTGAGGGGGGGGGGCAACCTGACGTCTCACACAGCAAAATGTGTATGTGTTTCACTTCCACTCGTATTACCTAACAGTATTACCTATGTACTGTTTTCACTGCTCATCTCTGCCCATCTGCATGAACACTCTAAGCCCTCAGGCCACAGACAGACAGGCTGCACGGACATTCTAAGGGTGACAGTTAAACACAGCCAGCTTCATGGCCTGGTGCGCCAGGAAAAAGACGTTTTACCTGGCTCAGGTATGGACTTTCGGCGATTTGAAGGTCCGATTACCTGCCCGCAACAGGGAGGGACGTCCTGTGAAAATTTGGGGGCAATTCGTCCAGCAGCTTCTGAGGGAGACCATCAGGGACAAACACACTGTTAGATTTTTATATAGATAGATTATGTATTTTGTTATATTGTTGGAATGTATTGTTTACTGTGTTGTTAGCCGCTCTGAGCCCTTCGGGGATAGGGCAGGGTACAAATACAATTGAAATGAAATTTAAAAAATGATCTAGTCTTACAAGACTGAAGGTCTAAGGTATATTTGTGATATGTCTTTGTTAAAATAGCTGCAGTCTGCTTTTCTAGTCCCCCTTTGTTTGAAGTGACCCTTCAATTCTGGGCTGCATCGACAGGAGTATAGGGTCTCTAGATCGAGAGACGTAATAGTACCTCCCTACGTTACATTAGCCAGATCTCACCTGGAATACTGTGTTTAGTTCTGGACACTGCAATTCAAGAAGGATATTGAGAAGCTGGAACGAGTCAGGGGAAGGTGACCAAAATGGTAAAAGGTCTGGAATATGAGGAGAGGGAACTGGGTATGTTTAGCCTGGAGAAGAGAAAGTTAAGGGGTGACAGGATAGCCATGTTTAAATGTTTGAAGGGATGTCATGTTGAAGAGGGAGCAAGCTTGTTTTCTGCTGCTCCAGAGACTAGGACCAGGATTCAAGGTGCAAGAAAAGAGATTCCACCTAAACATTAGGAAGGATTTCTGACAGTCAGGGCTGTTCGACAGTGAAATACGCTGCCTTGGAGTGTGATGGAGTCTCCTTCTTTGGAGGTTTTTAAAGAGAGGCTGGTTGGCCAGTGCTTAGATTGTGTATTTCTGCATGGCAGGTGGTTGGACTGGATGGCCCTTGTGGTCTTTGCCAATGCTATGATTATATAAAAAGACAAGCATAGACTTTTGTTTGGCAGATAAAAATCATAACCAGCATAGAGTTATAGAGTTGGAAGCACCTTTAGTCTCTGTCGGGTCGATTTGCTCGTTCAGCCAATCACAGACTAATGTTTTGGGCATGCGCAGAACGGAAGACTCGCGCCGGCAAAAAGCGTGCCTTTCCCCCCTTCCATATAACACTGACGACCATGTGCAGTAACGAAAGGTAGATTGCACACCGCTCATAGCAACGAAACGGCAACATTTTTCCTTCACAGCACCGTTTCGCCCAATCAATCGCACCTCATCCCGCCCTCCTTTCAGGTGGCATGTTATAAACGTTTGTCATTTTGGAGGGAAAGTTGCCATTTTGATCTGACTGCTGACAGCTGAGCACAGTTGAGTCATGACTAGCTGTTGTGACAGCTCAGGATCCATAACAGACAGTTCTGACAAGAGGATCAAAAGATGCGTTTCCAGCGCGAAATGGAAATGAAAGCTACGAGCGTAAGAATCTACACAAATTGCGCCTTCTTACGCACATTGCGTTGCGACGTCAACGCTACGTAGCTGTAACGTAAAAAAAATTGGGAAAAAAGGGATGCATGTTCGCATTCCCACCCGAACGTAACAGCCAATCAGGCACGACAAGTGAATGACGCGCCGAGGTGATCCCGCCCTCTGAACTCGGCTCCGGCAGGACAACCTCGGCTGCTGTGGGAAGTTACGAGGGGATTGACATAGATCAGTGGTGGCGAACCTTTGGCACTCCAGATGCTACGGACTACAATTCCCATCAGCCCCTGCCAGCATGGCCAATTGGCCATGCTGGAAGGGCCTGATGGGAATTGTAGTCCATAAAACATCTGGAGTGCCAAAGGTTCGCCACCACGGACATAGATCAACTCTTTCAGCCTGATGAGTCGACCCTATGTCAATTCTCAAGTGCGAAATCGCCCAAACAAGGTCTTTGTCTGGTGCCTGAAGGCCAAAAGGGAAGGTGGCAGTCAGGTGGACATCTCACAAACTGATATTTTGGAGACCTGGGGGCCAGGTAATGGTTCTGGACACCATCTGCCTCACTTTGGTTGGCAGAATCCCTGAAGATCTTAGCAAATGGCTCATAATGGCAGAGATGATCATTCATATCATTTATTGGTTGATTTATCCAGGGACATTTTTATGATGCCTCTCCAGAATCCTGCTTAAGGCGGCTTAGTGGTAAAAACACTGCCATAAAATCATAATAAATTATCACTATAAAGACAAAACAAGCTATTAAAAAGAAGACATGAGTCACTCTAGGCTATTAAATGTCCCTGTGCAAGATTGTTCCAGTCTAAGTTCATTTAAAATAATGCATAGGATTTTACTGTATCTATACGAATTGGCATTTGGAATGTGACCAGGAAACAGTTTAGTTTTGACATACAGGAAGAATATGGTCACTGTGGCACGGTCCCTGTTAACAGTGTTCCTTTAGGGCCACATTAGTCCCTGTGTATGGGGCCCAGTATACCAGAGTGCCCCCTACATAGATGCATCTCATCCACAGGATCCAGAGCTAATTGGCATCATTTCCATATGCTGTATACACCAGTTTCATTTTTGAATGCAGCAGCATTGAATGCAGCAGCATTCAAACACAGCATTCAACCAATGAGTAACTTTACTGTCCTAACAAGATGCACACTAGAAGTAGAGAAAAATGGAGATAGTAGGCCATTGTTTGGAGAGGAGACGTCTGAGGGGGGATATGATTGAAGTCTATAAAATTATGCATGGGGTAGGAAATGTTGACAGAGAGAAATTTTTCTCTCTTTCTCACAATACTAGAACCAGGGGGCATTCATTGAAAATGCTGGGGGGAAGAATTAGGACTAATAAAAGGAAACACTTCTTCACGCAATGTGTGATTGGTGTTTGGAATAGGCTGCCACAGGAGGTGGTGATGGCCACTAACCTGGATAGCTTTAAAAGGGGCTTGGACAGATTTATGGAGGAGAAGTCGATCTATGGCTACCAATCTTGATCCTCCTTGATCTCAGATTGCAAATGCTTTAGCAGACCAGGTGCTCAGGAGCAGCAGCAGCAGCAGAAGGCCATTGCTTTCACATCCTGCATGAGCTCACAAAGGCACCTGGTGCTGGACTAGATGGACTCTGGTCTGATCCAGCAGGCTCATTCTTATGTTCTTATGTTGTACTGCAGAAACCAAATTACCATATCTTAGAGTGTAGTTGTGTTTCATCGAGCTGATTTCCTAATTAAAGTTCTCTTTAGATCCAAATTATGTTCTTCCCACGTGGCTAGTCTGTTGTGGGGTAAGGAAGGGAAAGCAGTGTGTAAGCCTATTTGAGTCTCTTTACAGAAGAGATAAGCAGGGTATACATCCAAACGCTTCCTCTTCTTCTATATTAAGGGAGTTGGCCTCCCTTAATTATTAGCTGCCCCCAAGCCTGACAGTGGTTAGGAAAGGGCAGGATATAAATTGTAATAAAATAAAATAAATAATAAATTGTTGAGCTGTTCCCATATAGACCTTTAATCAGCTATGTCCGTGGTTCTCAACCTGTGGGTCGCGACCCCTTTGGGGGGTGAACGACCCTTTCACAGGGGTCGCCTAAGACCATCGGAAAACACATATTTCTGATGGTTTTAGGAGCTGAGAGACAAATAATTTTATGGTTGGGGGTCACCACTGTTGGGAGAACCACACCTGGTGCGTGTGTTTCCCTTGCAAAAGTAGCAGAGCGGCACAGAGGCTGAACACAGGGAAGCTTACCTGGGCACACACGCGTGACTGAGGTTGCTAGAGAGAGCTTCAGACACAAAAGAAAGTCAGAGTCGTTTGTAGTTTCTAATCTAATGAAAAGAGTATTTATTAGTGAACTCCATTCTGGATAGAAAGGTGGAGAGATAGGTTCACTATCTAATCTAATCTATCTGGAGGGAGGTAGATGCGTAGGAGACACATCCTCTCCCTAGGCATGGTGAAGGTAAGATGGAGAAGTTCTGAGAAGAAGGCGGAAGCAAGGGAGGAAGTCCCTAAGAGTATCAGTCTACATCAAAGGGATAGAGTCAGCATGATAGAGTAAAGGTGACAAATTCCTAAGTCCCTATCTAGCCACTAGCTCGCTGGTAAAACCCCTCTGTAGGAAGAGGCAGGAAACAGCGTAAAGTCCTTTTCTTCCAACAACCACAACACGAGGAACTGTATTAAAGGGTTGCGGCATTAGGAAGGTTGAGAACCACTGAGCTATGTGCTTTGATCCAGGGTATAGTTGCACAGGAAAGTAAGCATTTCCCCCTCATCTCAAGGCTAAAAGTTCTAGGTGTCTTATGCTCCCTTGCTTCTGGTATTTTGAGGTCTTGAGATTTTGTCTAGGACACTGCCCCATGCCGAGGATCAAACCTGTGACCTTTTGCATGCCAGTGGATGCTCTACCATTGAGCCATGACCTATTCATTACTTTCTAGGTGAGGAAGCAACTGGCAGTAAACAGGCAATTTGACTCTGGACACCCCTTGGACATCCAAAGAAAAGTCTAGATCTGTATCAAAGGGATCCAGAGCTGGTTTTCCTTTTCCTCAAGGCTTCCTGGGAATTGTAGTTGGGAATGAAGAACCTTTTCACAGGAATCCTCATCTTCTCAACAAACTACAATTCCCAGGATTATTTAGAGGAGGCCACAATAGTTTAAGCGGCATAAAACCAATATAACGTTCTAGTTTAGATAAACTCTACAAGTTGATTGAATGAGGAAAATATTCCAACTGGCTACTTCCACTCCAATGAATCGAACTAGCTCATGAAGTGAACTCATTAGACTTAATTAGAAAATTGATTTATTTTTTCCTCCTGAGCAAAATGCTTAGGATGTTATCGAAGCCTGGTAGCAGTATAGAAACCAACGAGATTTTGGGGGTACGAGTTTTAGAGAGACAAAACTCCCTTCATCAGATTTGCAGCTTTGACTCCTGGGAATCATACCAGAAATGTTTTGAAATGTTTTCACTACCTGTGGCCGTTTTCGCACGGCCAAATAACAGCGTCCTAGGGACAGAAAAAACGCCGTCCCTAGGGTGCTGTTCACACAGGAGGCTCTGCTGCATCACATGGCTGCCCCCGAGTGGCGTGAAGGTGCCGCTTTCAAACCTTGCTCAACGAGCGAGGTTTTTTAAAAGTGTCATCTTCTTGCTGGCGCGGTGCGAACAGCACCAGCGGGAAGACGCCACTTTTCCCATTCCCTCCACTCACCTTCCCGTCCAGGGCTGCTCTGAAGGGCTGGAGGGACACGCCCACGCTGCCCTCTGACTCCTGGAGGTCGGAGGGCAGTGTGGGCGTGTCCCTCCAGCCTCCAGAGCAGCGCTGGACAGGAAGGTGAGTGGAGGGTGCAGAACCGCCTCTCCGGCTGGGGAGCAAGTCGGGGCCGCTTGCATGATAGCGTGTGAACGGCCTCCAAGCCTCCACTGGCACAACTCATGCTGGTGGAGCTGCATTTCTGCCGCTGTGCGGAAACAGCCTGTGTTTGGAAAAGTGAAATATTTGTAATGTTTGCCAAGAAAGACACATTCAATTCATTGTTGTTGGTTCTGCCATAGAATGAAAAGAAAATTCCAAGAAAGGAAACTAGGCTTGAGCATCGATAGAAACTATCGGTAAATTCTGGGTTCGGGGCATGGATAGTAGAAACCCTTCAGGACTTGGCTAGCAGAAACAGAGAACGATCTTGCACGCGGGGCTGCCCTTCAGACTTGAATAGCAGAGGGGGCAGAAGAGCAGACGTGATCCTTCATGTGGGACTCATGAACCCCACATGCCAGAGTCCCCTGCCTCTGATGTCCAACCCCTTGGGGCTTTAATACAGGAGAGGCAGAGGAACGTGGGTAAGATCCAGCATGCAGTTCTGTCTCCCCCTGTTGTTTCTCAACCCCTATGGAAGCAATGGAGGGGGCAGTTCTCTTTAATTTTGGGTTCAATGGCTATTTACCCCGAATATTTTCTGTAAGAGCCGAATACAGCCGATAGATATCAACTCTATTCAGCTTTACCAAGTTAAAAACACCCAAACCTGAAATTTACTGATAGGCTCCTTCCGCACATGCAGAATAATGCACTTTCAAGCTGCTTTCAATGCTCTTTGAAGCTGTGCGGAATAGCAAAATCCACTTGCAAACAGTTGTGAAAGTGGTTTGAAAATGCATTATTCTGCGTGTGCGGAAGGGGCCATAGTTTCTATCGGTGCTCAAACCTACTTTCCTTTCTTGGAATTTTCTTTTTGTTACATGGTAGAACCAAAACAACAATGGATTGGCAAACATTACGAATATTTCACTTTTCCATACAGGGGTAGTGAAAACTTTTCAAAACATTTCTGGTGTCTTCCACCTAATTTTCAGGTTCAGTTGAATAACCTGCACAGTTAGACTGAAGAACAATGGTAGGGTCAGAAGCCAAGTAGAGTCTTTTGGTTCTTTGTGTCACCTGATGCCTGTGGAACTAGCATGCCTGCAATACCACCTCTGGCCATCTTTGGTGGTGGCGCTGATGTCCATCAAGGAGCACATGGGTAATTTTTTCTCTATAATGCATCAAATGTGTCCTTCAGTTTCTACTGCTAGAAATCCTTGTTCCAGACCGCTGGACCTTGTAAACTGGAGGGCTGCTGTCTCTTGACTCCATTGTTCTTCATCCCATCCCAGCAGAAGGCAGCATTCAGAATGTGAATTTGGGTGACACATACACTGATTACATGATCCAAGGGTTGCAACCTGGCACTGAATACACCGTCACTGTGAATCCTGTTTTTGGAGCCATTGAGGGGCCAGTAGTAACGCGAAAGGCTACGACCTGTAAGTAACCTCCCAAGGTATAATGTTTCCTCTAAATATGCGGGCACATTTGGGTGGTGGAAAGCGCCATTAAACAGCCAACTGACTTACAGTGACCCTGTCGGGTTTTCAAGGGACAGACAGAAGTAGTTTGCTGTTGCCTGCCTCTGCGAAGCAATGCAATGGAATGCCTTCCTTCGCATCTCCCATCCAAGAACTAACCCTTCTTAGCTTCCAAGATATGATGAGATTGGGCAAGGCCAGGCCCTCCAAATCAAGGTAGACTATATGGAGCATGTGTAACCTCAGCTTATGGGTTCTGTGAGAAGAATTTGGAAGGAATTTGGAACAAAATAGTTTACTGTATTGCCGAAGGCTTTCACAGCCAGAATCACTGGGGTGCTGTGTGGTTTCCGGGCTGTATGGCCGTGTTCTAGCAGCATTCTCTCCTGATGTTTCGCCTGCATCTGTGGCTGGCATTCAGATCCTCTGAAGATGCCAGCCACAGATGCAGGCGAAACGTCAGGAGAGAATGCTGCTAGAACACGGCCATACAGCTCGGAAACCACACAGCACCCAAAAATTGTTTACTTTTCTTAACATATAACATCAAACATTAACATTTAACATCACACTTCAAGGTCCTGTTCAAGTTTCGTTTCAGGTCCTTCTAGTTACAGTCTTGTAATGCCAAGTCCATTTCTTCCTGCAAGTGGGTGGCTCCTGAAACTCTAGAAGCTTGGTGTACTGGATTCAAGATGAAGGTCTCCAAAAGGATTCAAGATGATGAAAGTCCCCAAAAGAACTCTCACCATTTACACAAAAACCCTGAAACAATAAATTCTAACATTTTCAATATAGCAAAATAAACAACTCCCTTCCCACTAGTTCCCAACAACATTGCATTCCCAACAACTCTTAAACAAGGTGTTAAGAGTTTATAAAAGAAAATAACTCAAGGTCCCAGCCTAGTAGTCTGGCTTCCTCCAACTTCATGAGCTCTGCAGCCTCCTGCTGCTTTCAGTCTCCACCCCTTTCTGGGTCATCCCATTCTGAACAGGGGGGTTACACATGCAGTTCTGGAAGATACAGCTGTCATTAGCTATGAGCAGTGGCGTAGCTACAATGGGAACATCTAGAGCGGCTCACCCCAGGCGCCGCCATTGCATTCACGTGGGGGGAGCAAGGGTGGAGTGTGTGTCGGGGCTGTGTCAGGGATGTTCGGGGCGGTTCGATGCGGGGCGTGTTGGAGGCGGGAGGGGCACGTGGGCAGTTCCCCCTCCCTTTGACACTGGCTATGAGCAGTGGAAAGTGCTGTCAAGTTGCAGCCAACTTATGATGACCCTGTAAAGTTTTCAGGGCAAAGACTAACAACTAATCTCTAGGCAATATAGATCAGGTTCCCTGGAGAAAATGGCAGCTCTGGAGGGTGGATTCTATGGCATTGCACCCTGCTGATGTTCCTCCCCTCCTCAAACCCAGGTCTCCCCATGCTCCACCCAGATATTTCCCAACTGTCTAGTATGTTAAGACCACAGCCTGACTTTGGCCTGCTTCCTATGTCTCTGTCCACCACAGTGTCTTCAAGCACCGTGCAAATGTTGAAAGCGACAGATATCACTGTCAATTCTGTCATGGTTTTGTGGAATTCGGTACCTGGGGCCACTGGCTATCGAATAACGTGGGGTCCAACTCCAGGTAATAGAATCCTCGTAGCCGACCATTCAGGTGTCAAGCCCTGGATCTGTTATCAATATCGGACTTAGTGATTTCAATCAAAAGTCTTTATTGACAGATGACAGCATGCTATAGAACAGCATTCTAAGAACTAGCTTTCCCCAGCACCCCTTTATGCCCATCAATAAGCCCCCCTTCTTCCCTTTCCTCGGAGATATCAAAGCTATACAGAGCAGGAATGCAGGGACTGTTAGATCTCAAGACCATGTGAAGAGATATGAGAACAACCTGGCACCTGGGTGCATTCTAATTCACTACATGGTACAAAGCACAAAGACAGTGGGAAACCAAAAGTGGAGTGAGACCCATTAACATGACAGAAAACCGAACCCCTCCAGATGGCTCACCCCACCCCACCCCTCCCGACACCAATATGTTATGACTTACTATGCATGGAATGCTTACCTCCCGCATTTGGGAGTAGGGAGCCCTTAAGGTATGTTAGTTCCATGACATGTGGGGCATTAAAGGCCAATACTAGCACCTTGAATTGAGCCCAGAAGCTGATTGGGAGCCAATGAAGATTGAACAAGATTGGAAGGATATAGTCTCTATGACGTCCTCCATTTAGCATTCTGGCTGCTGCATTCTATTCCAGCTGCAGCTTCTGGATACTCATCAAGGGCTGCCCTATGGAGAGGACATTGCGGTAGTCTTATTTTTCCTGAAAGAGGTTGGGAGTGCCCCAGGTAGCCATGATTCAACAGGAGCATTTCTTTCCTTCTGTACAGCAATAAGACATGTGTACACACAGCAGTGTCTTCAGAATGTTCCACTTCAGCCCAATCTTTTTTGTGTCTTAAGAGTTTTTTGGTAGAGACCGGCCCCGGCAGCTCACACTCAACAGTTCCACCACAGCTTACCATTTGCGCAACTTGGCTCATAACACCGAATATATGATTTCTCTGTATGTGCTTTTTGGCTCAGTGGAAGGTCCAGGGATCACCATAACAGCAAGGACATGTAAGTGAGCTGCAAACCACCCCCCTTCCTAGATACAAGAACTTAACATAGACTATTTTAAATATAGATATTTTACTGGTACATACATGCCTGCTGCAAACTTTTGTTAGAAAAGGACTCTGAAGTCTCAGGTCTAGGAGATCTTCAGTTGGAATCTGCTTGTTGAGGGCTAGTTCTCTGGCCCAACCACTTCTTGGGGTAGTCCAATAAGTGGCATCAATATCCCACAATGCCATGGCTATCTCCCAGCCATCAGCTGTCTGGAAGGTGACTGACATCCCCACCTGGGCTCATAACCCTTCTAGGTGGCTGTAAGTCAAGTCCTTCCAGCATTACTATAGGGGTCTGGAAACGACTGGCCATGATGGGTGTATTTTGCTAACAACAACAGCATGCCTTCTGCCAGGCCTGTTCTTGCCAGAGATTCACAGCTGCTTTTCCTTTCCAGCTCCTTTGGGCTACGTGTCCAATTTCAAGGTAACGTCTCCCACCAGCACGTCCCTCTTTCTCTCTTGGAGCGCCGTTCCCGCAGCCACCAAATACAAGATCATTTGGAAACCAGCAGGAGAAGGGCAAGGTAGGCAGAGTTGAGTTCCTGCCAGTCGGCCAGATAAAATTTGGTTTGCCA
The DNA here is from genome assembly GCF_021028975.2 of Sphaerodactylus townsendi. NCBI lineage: Eukaryota > Metazoa > Chordata > Lepidosauria > Squamata > Sphaerodactylidae > Sphaerodactylus > Sphaerodactylus townsendi. Next base: position 7,833,449 of record NC_059430.1, on the reverse strand, counting down.
ACCCCAACTTCATGCTAAAATGGGGGGTAGGCGCACTAATAGTAGTGAAAACATAGATTCTGCACCAATAAGGTTCTCAGTAACAAAGTACTGTATATATACAGAAATAAAGCTTGATTTTCTATGAGACCTTGGTCGTTTCCCCACTTACCGTCTGCTGCGCGCTACTCTCCCCAAGTAGCGCGGGGTCCCACGGCACTCCCCACTACAGGGGCGGCGACAACGCAGCCGCCCCAAAGCTGCCGCTCTCACGCCCCCTTAGAGCGCGTCATTCCTGGCGCTCCTCAAAACGGCGCCTTTTGATGACCCGTGCTGCGGGGTCATGGGGAAGCCCGGGAACGCGCCAGAAATGACGCGCGCTGAGAGTAGCGCGCAGCAAAGGGTGGTCGAGGTAAGTGGGGAAACGACCCTTGTCTCTTGATTCTTTTCTATAATCTTCAAAAGCAAAAATTAGGATGCTGACGTCTCCTTTAAATATCATTTTTACAAGATTCTACGGTCATTTTTGCACTTGCAGAATAATACACTTTCAATCCACTTTCAACACACTTTGCAGCTAAATTGTACTGTGCCAAATAGCAAAATCGTCTTGTAAACTTGAGGAGAGGCTGCAACATTTGGAAATTTAGTTTGGAGAGGAGACGACTGAGGGGGGAGATGATTGAAATCTATAAAATGATGCATGGGGTAGAAAAGGTCAACAGAGAGAAATGTTTCTCTCTTTCTCACAATACTAAAACCAGGGGAGATACATTGAAAATGCTGTGGGGGAATTAGGACTAATAAAAAGAAACGTTTCTTCACGCAATGTGTGCTTGGTGTTTGGAATATGCTGCCACAGGAGGGGGTGATGGCCAATCCCATTTCCTTCTCCCTATAACAAGCATCTTGTGAGATGACCAGCCCAAGGTCACCCTGCAAACTTCCTTAGTGGAGAGAGAATCCAAACTGGGTTCTCTCAAGCCCAATGCTGTAACCACCATAACGTGTAACATGTAGGAGCAGTTTATAAACTCTTTGAGGCAAGACTCCCATTTTTAAAAATAAAAACAGAGCCTGCTCAGCCAAGTGCTATCAACACTAACTGTGCAAGCAAGCTGTTTTGCAAAGTGTTGGGCGGTCATATTTTTCCATTTCAGAAAGGGGCCCTGTAAAAAGCCATCTCCTAGACAGCCGGGTTCTTGCTTATCGCTTGGAAAATTTGCTGCCAGACACGCATTACGCCGTCAGCATTCGAGCGGTGTTTGGAGGCTCAGAGGGGTCAGGAATAACTCTCACTCATCGGACTGGTAAGTGCTGTTATGACACCTTCTCTGCCCCTTCCTTGCATGATGCTGTAAGGTTTGATGTGTGGCCAAGTGGAGCAGTGGCAGAAAATTCTTCTGCTGTTCCCTGAGGCTCTAACAGTCAGCTATGGGCTGGTCACGCCTTCTGTCATGTGAAGGGGGGGGTCAGTATGGTCAGTAGTTTTTTCACATCTGCTAATGGCACCAATGTTCTTCGAGGGGTGCCCATTCTTTTCCTGAGCAAGAATTGAGCCCAGTAGTACTTTAATGAACAACAAGATTTCCAGGAGATCAAAGCTTAATTCTCCACCAAATCTGTTACCTAGTCTAACAGGGATTATAAATTTATTAAGAGGGAATCTCCACCAGCTGTGAAGAGTGTAACAGCACACATATGGTTTAAAATAGTGAAGGGGAATGGGCACTCTTGGCAGTGTGAGAGGCGGTTAGGAGGGGATTTTTTTAGACTATCTATACAGGGAAGGGATTGGCAAGGAGCGTTCCGCATAGTAATGCAAGAGTCCAAATTGAGTTTCAAAATATTTATATAAATTTGGTTTAAAATACATACATACAGCAAGGCATACGAGCACATACACACAAGTTCCTAGTATCTAAAAAGGTTGGAAAATAGGTGGGAGGATAGAGAGGGAGTTGGGAAGCAACAGGGTGATACGTTACCTAACTTTTGAGAGGCAAACCTTTCTCAGATAACTCTCGAAAACTTATTCCCTCGATACCTTCTTGGTCTGTAAGATGCTTTATAAGCACTTTTTATTCCGCAAACTACTAATTATTGCCCCCTACTAATTTTCCCTTGTGTTTCTCGTAGGGGAGAACCTGTCATTTCCTCTTCTGTCTGTAACGCCCGTGACAGCAACACCCTTCTCGATGAGTTCAAGTCCATTTACTCTCCCAACAGCCGTCTCTCATGCATCAAGGGTCACTTTCTCACACCTCACTAAGAACTTGGCGCCCTCTGCTACTATTTCTGGCCCAAGTAAGGGTGCTAATGCACAAGATTCTGCACTTCTATTATTTAATTTTAGCAAAATGGTTTCTGGCAGACAATTCAGTAGCCCCCAATAATACTAACACAATTCAATGATTGCGTTATTTTTCAAAACTCATTACTAAAACAGAACGAGTACAAACACTTGAAATGTTTGCGAAGGCGAATCAGAACTATGACATCGGATGCTTCCAGTGATTTGGAAAGATTTGTTAACTCAAGATGAAGAGGATTTTTTAGGGAAATAAATTCTGTCGCTCTGGAGTCAAAACCCCAAGGGTTCTCAAAGAATGTGCTAAAGTATATAATTTCAGTGGTGCTGCAGAAGTTTATGTGGGGCATTTTAGTTTATTTATTATTAAGTAAATAATTCCTCCCCTTGGATAAAGTTTGGGGGAAAACTGCTCTTTGCATGGAAAGCACAGGACTAATTGGCCTGGAACTGATGAATCACTAACCAATTTCCCCCTTTCTTTCAAAAACAGGTATCCAACATTTAACAGGATAAAAGAAGAGAGGGCAGGGAGCAGCAGTGGCGTGGGAGGTTAAGAGCTCATATATCTAATCTGGAGGAACCGGGTTTGATTCTCCGCTCTGCCGCCTGAGCTGTGGAGGCTTATCTGGGGAATTCAGATTAGCCTGTACACTCACTCACACACCAGCTGGGTGACCTTGGGCTAGTCACAGCTTCTCAGAGCTCTCTCAGCCCCACCTACCTCACAGGGTGTTTGTTGTGAGGGGGGAAGGGCAAGGAGATTGTAAGCCCCTTTGAGTCTCCTACAGGAGAGAAAGGGGGGATATAAATCCAAACTCTTCTTCTTCTTCTTCTTCTTCCCCCCCATTCCAAGCTCCTGTTTCATCAGTGTTTTTAAAAAGTTCTGTATGATTTGATATCACACCCAGTTTTATCAAGAGTATCAAATCAACCACCAGAGGGAGTAAAATATATGTACAACTTATAGAACCTACGTAGAAATATATGTAGAGCCAAAAATCAGGAACTTTGAGAGGAGAAAAAAACTGAGGGAAAAGGCCACAAGCAATGCACAAAGTAAAACTGAATTATTTTAAGAGGGGGAAAATTGGCTTTAACAACTGTGGCGCAAAACTCTTGCAGGTTTTATGTATTGTTGAAGGCTTTCACGGCCGGAATCACTGGGGTGCTGTGTGGTTTCCGGGCTGTATTCTCAGATCCTCTGAAGATGCCGGGCTGTATTCTCAAATCCTCTGAAGATGCCAGCCACAGATGCAGGCAAAACGTCAGGAGAGAATGCTGCTAGAACACGGTCATACAGCCCGGAAACCACACAGCACCCCTCTTGCAGGTTTTATTGACACAAAGGAAATGCAAAATTGAAATGGGGATTTTTTGAATGGGCCCAATGGGCATGAGAAATTGAACTGCATCCCTGTTATTGAAGCCCAGGCTTCTTCTGCCTTTCCCAGTTTGCAGCAAATTCAGAGCAGACATTGTCTTTCTGGTGGACGAATCGTCGAGCATTGGCCAAGGCAATTTTGCGAAACTGAAAGACTTCCTCTTCCATATCGTGTCTTATTTTCCCAAAATCGGACCCGAAGGCACACAGGTAAAGAGGAAAAGTTGCATGTTTGCACAGTTTGTATTTGTGGGGGTTCTTCCAGGATTATTTCCTTGCCCTGAGATCAAAGGCAACCCTTCCACCTCTCTCTCAATCTTCAGGTCACAGAAAAGGCATATTCGTGCACCCTTTTTTGATGGGAAAATCTGTCACCTGAATCTTTTTTGCATAAAGTGGTTTTGTGAGAAAAGTTCCCTTGCGCAGCTAGGGTTGTCAACATCCAGGTGGGGTCTGGATTTCTTCTGGAATTATACCTGCTTTTCAGACAACAGGAATAAGAACATAAGAAAAAACCCCGTGCTGGAGCAAAGCCACAGTCCATCTAGCCCAGCATCCCTTCTTTGTACAGTAGCCAATCACTTCTTCTGAAGGTCCAGCAATAGGACATAGAAGCTGAGGCCTTCCCTTGATGGCACTGGGATTCAGAAGTTGACTGCCTCTGAACATGGAGGTTCCTTTCGTCAGTTTCCCAAGATAAAATAGCAGCTTCAGAAGCTGAGCTCTGATGTTCAATGCCTGCTGAGTTCCTGCCATTCCTCAAACTCTACATCCCTGCCATACTCAACCCCCAAATCTCCAGAAATTTTCCTACTAATAACTAGGCATGGCCAAATCACCAAAACAGCCGAATCGGGTGGAATTCGGCTGATTTGGTTAGTATTTGGGCCGAATTCAAGCTGCTCGAAAACGAGCCGAATCTGAATCCATTTGAATGCCCGAATCTGATGGACTCCCTTTAAATAACATTGAAAGTTTTGTTTGCCTAAATTTGGTGTGGATTTTTTTTGGTGTGGGGGGGGGGGTATTTAAAGGGAGCCTCATGAGTATGAGGTCCTTAGCAGCAAAATCTGTGGTTGGAGCATTCCAAAGGGAAGTCAGAAGCCAAGTATTTTGGGGCATTGCAAACTAATGATTTTACTACATGGAGGATCTAGTAGCAAGAATGTTTACCTGTAACTATTTAGAGGAGACCCATTATGTTGATTTCTTGATTTGAAAGAAGTCAATATGTTCAACATATTAGAACTGGGATCAAATCTGTGTTTTCTTTTGTCATTGGGTGAATGGGTCATATCTTCTCAAGGGCTTTCACAACAAGAATCAACTGGTTGATGTGGGATTTCCAGGGGGTGTGGCCCTGGTAGTTTGTTCTCCCAGTGTTTTGCTTGCATCTATTGCTGGCATCTTCAGAGGTATGTCATGGTAAGATGTGCTTCTCTCTGAGCCACAGTGTGGCATGGTTGTGTGCCACTGAGAGAAACAGATGTTACCGTGATGTGACTGCACTTCTGCTTTTTCAACTTACAACAACCTTGTGATGTAGGTTAGGCTAAGAGAGTGTGACTTGACCAGGATTACCCAGTGAGCTTCCATGGCAGAACAGAGATTGGAACCTGGGTTTCCCAGATACTAATTCAACACTTTTAGCCACTGGACCACACTTATATATGAACTGTCTGTACATTTCTGGGAAAGACTTCTTCCACGAAAGACTTCTGGAGAACTGGGAATGGTTGTTGGGGGAAAGGGTTTCCTTCCGCTTCCTATCATGTTGAACTCAGAATTTCTGAGTTCAAAAGAGCAGCAGTGGTATAGTGGTTAAGAGCAGGTGCACTCTAATCTGGAGAACCGGGTTTGATTCCTCGCTCTGCCACTTGAGCTGTGGAGGCTTATCTGGTGAAACAGATTAGTTTGTGTACTCCAACACACGCCAGCTGGGTGACCTTGGGCTAGCGCCAGTTCTTCAGAGCTCTCTCAGCCCCACCCACCTCACAGAGTGTTTGTTGTTGGGAGGGGAGGGAAAGGAGATTGTAAGCCCCTTTGAGTCTCTTTACAGGAGAGAAAGGGGGATATAAATCCAAATTATTCTTCTTTTTCCTATGCCAGATTGCTGTAGCTCAGTACAGTGATGAGCCCCGAACGGAATTCCTGTTGAACCAATACAGGGACCGGAATGGTGTTTTGAAAGCTGTCAAAAAACTGCACTACATGGGAGGGAACACCAAAACTGGTAGGTACTGACTAAGGGCATCACTTTAACTATTTCATCCTTCAGTTGTTTGGAGTTACGATCTGTTAATGGCACTAATGTTCTTTGGGCAATTAAATCTTAAGGGCCATAAATGTTATACATAACGTCAAACTAACCAGAGAATCCAATACCAGATTGTTTCAGAAGAGGAATGGCAGGGAAAATGGTCTGCTTAGATTTTCCCCAAACCATTTTGCTCACAATATATACAGAAGCCTTGTATCTTCTGGCTTGTCTGAGGGAAAGTATCCACTCAATAGGTTCAATTTTATGGGGACAAAGCCAGCAGAGAAAGGGCTAAGCAGCTCTTCTCCTGCTAGTTTTTCCTTCGGGAATACACCAGTTAAAAAAATAAGCATTAGGAAATGGTTGATGCATCTCCCATGTCATCTCTTTGGGCTTCGTTTATGTGGTTTCCAAATGTTAAAGAGGTTCCCTTTGCTGAGATTTTGGGGGAGAGCAAAAGCTTTTGAGGTTAAGAGCTTTTTTCACCTCTTCCCTTGAAAGCTGATTGCTGAAAGTATTGTTGACTTCAGAATCTTGCCCCACAGAAAATAGAAACATGGAGCTGCAAGGGACCTCAATAGTCATCTACAGTGGAACCTCAGTTTTCATTGCCTTCAGTTTTCATCGGTTTTGGTTTTCATCGTTTTTTTCAGTGAAAATTTTGTCTCAGTTTTCATTGATTTGCCTCGGTTTTCATCGATTTGCAGTAAGGTGCAGGGGTTTGTGGAGAAAAATCACCGTTTCTGCAACTTGTTTGATGACAATGTCTTTCCCCATTTCAGACAAATCTGAAAGAAGCGTCAGAAACAGGCCTCTTTGGACAGCTTTCTGGTGCGACACTGGTTCACTGGCTCTGAAGCTGGTCCTAGTGTTATTGTTTGTTACTGTTTTCAGCATTAAACACTATGTTTATTCACCAAAAATGTGTTTTTGGTGTGTTTTTTTGGAGTGCCTAGAACGGATTAATTGGATTTACATTGGTTCCTATGGAAAAGTTTGCCTCGGTTTTCATTGGTTTCGGTTTTCATTGATTCTTTTTGGACGGATGACCAACGAAAACCGAGGTTCCACTGTAGGCCAACCTCCTACACTGTAGGAAATTCACAACTACCCCCCTCCCCACTCCCCCAGTGACCCCGCTCTAAGCCCAAAGGAAGATATATTAACCTAAATATAAATGTGGGTGGAGGTGTATGTTTTAGTAATGAAATGGAGTATTCCTTCCCGTCATGTTCCTTCCCCTTTTTCTCCAGGTCGCGGCATCAGCTACGTGCTGAAGGAGATATTTCAAGTCTCCAAAGGAATGAGGCCTGCTGTTCCTCGGACCCTGGTTCTGCTCACAGACGGGCGGTCTCAGGACGACGTGGTGCCTCCAGCCCAAGTAGCACACTTCATAGGTACGTGTGCAGGGTTGAGGCATCTGACTTTGGTGCAAACAAGTTCAGCGTTAACTGATGTGAGATTCTTTCATTCTCTGTCGGTGGTGGTGGGAAGTACGGTCAAGATGCAGCTGACTTTTGCCAACCCAATAGAGAGTCAGTGTGGCACAGAGGTTAAAAGCAGCGGAGTGAAATCTGGAGAACCAGGGTTGATTCCACACTCCGCCACATAAAACCTGCTGGATGACATTGAGCTAATCTCCAAACTCTGTCAGCCTCACATATCTTACAAGGAGTCTGGTGTGGGGAGGGGAAAGGAAGAAGGAACCACAAAACGTAGCATTTTGACTTGTATTAAGGAGCACAAAAGACACTGTCAGCTTAACCATCCTGAAAAATCTGCAGTAGCAGAACATGGGCTAAACAAAACTGGACATAACATTTTATTTGAAAACACTGAAATTCTGGACAATTCCGAAGGTTACTATGTCAGACTGCACAGGGAGGCCATTGAAATTCACAAACACCTTCAACAAGAAAGAAGAGACTCTGAGAATTAACAAAGCTTGGCTACCAGTATTTAAAAACACCAGGATCAAAGCCCAAGGGCTTTGTCAGCCACTTTTACACTCCTTTCAGTTGAGAAAACCAGGGTATAAAAGGCAGATTTCCTTCTTCTAAGGTAGGAGACTTTCAGAAGTGGTTTTCTGTTGGCTGCCTCTGCATAGTGGCCGTGATCTCTCATCCAAGTACTAGCCAGAATGGACCCAGCTTAGCTTCCAATATCTGATGAGCTCAGGCTAGCCTGGGTCACCAATGTCATGTTGAGGTCCCCCAAAATGCAGCAAATTAGAAATGGGTCCCACTGCAAAAAAAAGCTGTAGCATTCATCCTGGAGCGTTTGCAACTAAAATAATTTTTGAACAGCAAATGTTGTGGATTGTACATCTTTTCAAGGAGCTGCTGATACAGTTCTACAGAGGAATCATTGAGTCTGTTATCTGCACCTCTATAACTGTGTGGTTTGGTTCTGCAACCCAACAAGATCGACACAGACTTCAGAGAATAATCAGAACTGCAGAAAAAACAATTGCTGCTAACCTGCCTTCCATTGAGGACCTGTATACTGCACGGGTCAAAAAAAGGGCTGTGAAAATATTTACTGACCCCTCGCATCCTGGACATAAACTGTTTCAACTCTTACCCTCTAAACGTCGCTACAGAGCACTGCACACCAAGACAACTAGACATAAGAACAGTTTTTTCCCGAATGCCATCACTCTGTTAAACAAATAATTCCCTCGATAATGTCAAACTATTTATTATATATTTATTATATAATTACTGCACTACTTTTTTCATCATTCCTATTACCCATCTCCTCCCAATTATGACTGTATGACTATAGCCTGTGCTGACATTTCATTTTATTTTATGATTTTACATTTTATGTTTTTATTACTATTGATTGTTTCCTGATTGCTTACTAGACCTATATGACAATCATTAAGTGCTGTACCTTATGATTCTTGACAAATGTATTTTCTTTTATGTACACTGAGAGCATATGCACCGGAGACAAATTCCTTGTGTGTCCAATCACACTTGGCCAATAAAGATTCTATTCTATTCTATTCAGTTAGTGGATGACCGGATTGCGTTCCAGGGAGAGCAGCTGTATTGAACATTTTGACCTCTAGATGGCAGTGTTGCTGCACTCCAGATTGTGGAGTTTTCCCCTTTGAAATCTACCTTCTGTTCCACATCTGGATTTTTCCTACTGAGACATTCTGATCCTTCACACAAGCTCTGTAACATGACTGCAGGATTTAATCCATGAATTGTACTAATCAGCAACCAATAAAAGCTTTAATTACAGATGATTTTTTTCCCCCTTATTTTTATTTACTGCATTTTTTGATCCCACTTTCCCTCCAAAGAGCTCAGGATAGCATACATGGTTCTCCTTTTATGCTCACAACTTGTGAGGTAGGTTAGCTTCAGATAATGACTGCCCCAAAATCAATCAGCTAATGTTATGGCATCGGGTGGGATTTTAACTCTGTTTCTAGTCCAGCGTTCTGACCTCTTTGTCTCTATGTCTTTCTCTACCCCCACCATATTTTTAAAAAAAGCTTACCCGTTAATTGGGCAGCTCATAAAAATATTCTTTGCTTGAGCACGGATATAGACAAGCAACACAAATGTTGGTATCTCAAGCATATCAGTGCCTTAGGAGATCAGAGTTAGCAGTATTACTCTAGTGAGCAGAATTGAATTGAACCCTCCGGGGGTAGGGCGGTTTATCAAAACAAATCAATAATAATAATAATAATAATAATAATAATAATAATAATAATAATAATAATAATAATAATAATAATAATAATAATAGAGCACTGCATCCAAGAAGTGATGTAGACAGACTCTACCTAGCAAGGTCAGAAGGAGGAAGAGGACTGCTCCACATCAAGCAATCAGTAGAGGAAGAGAAAAGAGGCCTGAAAGAATACATCCAAGAAAGTCAAGAGCCAGCATTGAAAGAAGTCCACAAGGCTGAGATGCTGAAAGCCAAAGAATCAAAAGAGTATAGAGTCCAACAGTTTAAAACACGAAAGGAGAAGTGGCTAAACAAGCCACACCATGGGCAGTACTTTAAGAACATTGAAGGGAAGGTTGACAGCAAGAAAACATGGGAGTGGCTCAGAAGGGGAACTCTAAAGAAGGAAACTGAAGGCCTGATTTTTGCTGCCCAGGAGCAAGCATTACGGACAAATGCAATAAAGACACGAATCGAAAAGTCTTACAATGACCCAAAGTGCCGTCTCTGCAAAGAGGGTGATGAAACTGTGGAGCACATCATCTGCTGTTGTAAGAAAATAGCCCAAACTGACTATCTCGAACGTCACAATAGGCTAGCAGCAATGGTGCACTGGAACCTTTGCAAAAAGTACGGCCTGCCCTGTAGCAAGACCTGGTACGAGCACAAGCCAGAGAAGACCACAGAAAATGAAGAAGCAAAAATACTCTGGGACTTTAGAATACAAACAGACAGACACCTGGCACACAACACCCCAGACATAACAGTGATAGAGAAAAAACATGTTTGGATCATAGATGTTGCTGTGCCAGTTGACAGCAGGGTAGAGGACAAAGAGCTGGAAAAGATCACAAAATACAAGGACCTACAAATTGAAGTTGAACGATTGTGGCAGAAAAGAACAACAGTAATCCCACTAGTAGTCAGTGCTCTAGGAGGAATCCCAAGAAATCTTGAAAAACATCTGGAAAGCCTAAACTTGGACAGAACATCAGTCCACATGCTGCAGAAAGCAGCACTTCTAGGAACTGCACACAATCGAAATACCTCACTATTCCAGTCCTTGGGAAGGACTCGGAGCATATTCAGAGATGAATTCCAGACACTTGTGCAAGTTGTTATGTATAATAATAATAATACTAATAATAATAATAATAATAATAATAATAATAATAATAATACAGGAAATTAAACTTCACCACATACTACATACATACGAATATAAATGTATAAGTAAAAACAAGAGGTTCCATCTTTCCTGGTTTCCTCTGTGTGTGTGTGTGTGTGTTTATGTACAAGACTGATGCCTGTTCACTCTGTCTAGCTTACAGAAATGTGCTCCCCCCTTTTCCCCCATTTGGTCAGACTGTTAACAACCCAAGCTAGATCCTTCTGTGCAAACAGAACTTTCGCCAGGCTTTGATGTAGGTGTGCTCTGTGGCCCTGTCTCATCTAGAAGATATTTCCTCAAGTTTTATGATTTTAACCAACTGCTAGCTATAATTCCTTTGATCTGTAACACGCACATGCAAGGATATTCATCAGTTGACACTCCATGTATTCACCTGGCACCAGTGAGGCATTTTTCTTCAGCCACTGGTTGTAATGATATCAATTGAATGGCTACTTTTCGATTCTTCCTACTATGAAGACAAATGCCAAATGCGTTGGTCTGCAGTAGATTAAATTCAAGTCCACAAGCACCTGAGAAAACACGGTGATTTTCATGGTATAAGCTTTTGAAAGCCCAAGCTCTCCTTTGTTCCTATCATGCCAAGGGTACAATTGATAGATCCTAAGAGCCCAACAAAATTAACCTAGCCTAAATTCTTTTTTTTAAACAGCACAAAGCAAAACCAATGAAAACTATTATTTTTAAAGTCAGAAAGAAAATGAATGTTCTCCCTCACAAAACCCCTATATAAAGCAGAAAGACCAATAAAAAAGCACCTCTGAAATATTTAAAATAGTATTTGCTTTCAGGTTTATTAAGCTTCTATGCCACTCTCTCCCCTCTAGAAGTTAACACTTCATTAATATACATAATAACAGCACATCAACACACAAAATGTTACAAGACAACATAGCAGCAATAAACAGTAAAATTTGGCACCTTGTAATACAGTATCAGGGCTCCAAAAACCTCACCCCTGATATGGAGTTAAGCTGTCACAGACCTGCTTTCTAGCTCTGTAGCCATGCCTGTTATGGGGATTATGGAACAACGCTTATCGACCGACAGCTGTAATATTCCCACTAGAGTCTCATCCCATTGCCTAGGAGAATAAGCCTCCCTTCTTTCTGTTACCTGAAATATGTAGAAGGAAGAAGAAAACAGGTCTGGGAGCCTCAAGATACCCGTAAAATATTATCAGAAATATTTGATCTCGAATTCTCTAAACATTTGCAGCCCTTCAAAATTCACTCACATCCACCTGAAGGTCATCTATCACTATCAATGACCATTGTTGCTTGGCAAAAGGAAAATGTGGCTGTCCAACTATCTTATTATGGTTAATTGAGATTTGAAGGATGTGATAGCACAGTACTTAGGAGACAATGAACAGTGAATGAGCTATCAGGGAAGTAGAGGAAAAAGAATTTAGAGTTCAATTCCCTCACATAGTTATAAATGTGTTGTGTTATGCTGTGAAGAAATATAGCTCTTCGGCATGCTTTAAAGAAAAGGATTACAGGATAAATATTTGTGACTTCCCGAAATTCACAGAGTCAGTCTCCACAGTAATTCTCCTTCTTTGATACAATTCATACATTTTGATTCATTGATTATATATATATAGCAAAATTGGTACACTTTTGCCCATTGGTGGCATGTGCGTACACTGGTGCTGCTATATTTCTTGTTCTTGGGTTTTGGATTTTTAAAACAAATCTAACTTCCTTGGATTTTTAATAACTGCCTTCATTGCTTTCAGAAATGTTCTTCCATCAAAATTGTAATATGACCAAGCCTCCCACTTAAAGGAAGTGCTTCCATGTGCCTATCCAAGTTCAATGCTACAATTCACAAAGTCCTTGATTTATACTTCTTTAGCCTTTATTGCATAACAACAACTGCCCTTCTCCTAATCTGTGAAACAGACCAGACTATGAACACTGTTTCCATGAACAACCGATTAATTTAGACCCAGCTCTACTCGCAATGTCAACATTTGTTCAAAAGGAATCATTCCTAACAGAAAAATACATTAAATAGCCAACCATTTGTTTCAGAAAGGTTTGTGTACTGTCCTGTGAATTCTGATAGTCATTTTAAAGGGGAACTAGCTGGCCTCGGGTCAGGCATTGCTGTGGCACTGTCCTTTCTCTCATCACAGTCCGCAACCCACACAGATGTCCATTCAGAACTAATTTTATTTATTTATTTATTTATTTATTAGATTTTATATCACTCTATCCCCCCCTAGGGGCTCCGGCAGTGCACACAACAATAAACATAACATAAAATGGCTAAATCTTTAAAAAGCAGGATAAAACAGTAAAAGCTAAATCTTATAAATAATACATTTTCACAAAATACAATAAAATACAATAATAAATATAAATGATCCAGCATAGCCTTTAAAGTACCAAACAACCTCTTCCCTTTCAATGCACATTGCTATATGGTGGTGTCTTGTTTTTTAGTATATGCAACTTTCTTCCATTCCACAATGGAACTGTCCAGAGTGCGAATCCCGCTGTCTATGAGGCTGGCTGACACACAGTCCTGGCTTGGTAAGGAAGAACTGGGCAAGCAGGCTATCCCAGTCAGGCAGCAGAGAGGCAGGGTGGTGAGGGCACTCCAGATGGAGGCCAGCCTCCTGGGTTCTCGTGAAGGGCCATGTGCAAAAAGAAGGAGCCAGTAGTGTTAATTTCACCCCGCAGATTGTTCCCAGAAGAAAAGGCAAACTGCAGCTTGCTTTTAGTAAAAGAGGGCGAATATGGGTGTGAGGAAGTGGGTAAGTGGTGGTTGGATGTGAGGGGAGGGCAGAGGTGTGTGTGAGGATGAGCTGGATGAGTATGAGAGTCTATGTTGTGTGGTAGTAGCAGGTGAGGCACAGGAGTGAGCCTGTGTGGGACCCCACCACATGGCAAAGTGTGTGTATGTGTTTCACCTCCATGTATTAATGCTCCACATACCCTATTTACTGTTTCACTGCTCATCTCTGGGCCATCTGCAACATTCTAGCGCAGGTCTGCAAACCCGCTCTGAGCAGCATGTGTGGCTCTTTTCTCTATCCTTATACCTGCCCTGGCCTGGAGGTCGAGGGCAGAATGCTGTCCCTCCAGGGAAAGGTGTGAGGAGGGGGCCAAACCCCAGCCTGTAGATCTTTGTGGCCGTAGAAAATCGGTCCAAATGGCTCTTTGGGTGGTAAAGGTTGCTGACCCCTGTTCTAAGGGCATACCAATATTGAAATTATGGGCCAAAAGGCTTTGCTAAATTTTTTTGTTATCATGGCTGTTGTTGCCATTGTCTCCACAACAGCAGTTTTTCTTCTCCTTTAATGGAAATAGCTGAATTTGAAAATATTACTCACCAGGATCATTTAATTTCAAGTTTCATCTTTCCTCTTCTTATGCTCCTCTGCTTAATCTCTTCTTTCTGTCACAGACCTTTCTCATGTGGGGTTTTCAAAACAAGAAATGTTCAGAGGTGATTTGCCATTGCCGGACACTGTGTTTGACCCTGCATACTAAAGATCACCCATCCATGCTTGCCAGGGTCTATCCTGCTTATAGCTTCTGAGATCTGATGATCAAGCTTAACCTGGCTACTAAGGTCAAAGCGAATTACTCTAATAAGCAATTCATTTTAAAAGTGGAATGCAGATCGCTACATTACGTGTAATAGCATATCAAAAAGTATTACGATTCACATGTTTCCTACTGGGGCAGCGTCTCTGATGCCCTCTTCTGTACCATCAGCTTTTCTCGTATTAAATTGCCAGTCCTCCAGGGTTCGACTGACGCCATCCACTAAATTGTAAAAAATACGCTACTGATTTTATTGTTGCACTAATGATATTCTACGTTTTTTTGTTATTTTCTGATCTGTAAACCACTCTGAGCCCTTTGGGAGAGAGCGGTTTATTAAGTCGAATGAATCAATGAATCAATCAATGAATCAATCAATGAATCAATCAATCAATCAATGAAGTGGATCTGGGGGACTCCTGCCCTGCTTTGCTGCCGTGAGAGTTTCCTGTGGGCTCTAAGGATGCTGTTGATGTCTGTAACTGGTGCTTGAGTCAGTAATGGGTTGTATGAGGGTAAACCAGCCGAAAATAATCCTGGCGCACATAAATTATCTGTGTTAGGAGAAATGCAGAGCAGGAATTTTGGATCTTTCCTATCTGGGATGCAGTGGTGAAGCTGCAACGGGATGGGGTGGGTGGGGGATGGTTGTTCTCCAATCATAGTTGTTCTCATGTTCTTTGAACATAAATTTTCCTTGTCAAAACCACATATAAAATGAGGGCTTTCCATTCTCCCTGAGGTTTGATAGATCATTTTGCTAAGCTGTTCCAAAGCAAGGAAGAGACCCTAACATTTATCATCCATCTCCATCATTAGATGATTCCAAATGGCCTCCCAGGAAATCATGGATCTAATAACTGAATTCGAAACCCCGTAAAGCCTCTGGCTCCAGATATAATTTCCAGAGATACTGAAGTCGATATAGAGTGGTGGGCACCCCTTTGGCCAATCTATTCACCCAAATCACGACTCAGGCCTCATTCCTAAGCCTTGGCTATCATCTGCAGTCATTACCTATTTATAAAAAAAGGTGACCCATCGGATCCTGCCACAACTTCCTTCAATTAGTTTGACATCAGTCAAGGAAAATATATGCGACTTCTATCCAGGCCTTCAACGATTCATCAGAATATCATTGGCCCAGGAGCAAATAGGGCTTCACGAGGGGACCCATCGTTAGACTGATGCTATGCTTCTACGTATTAATAAATACCCAAAAGTCCAAGAGAACTCTATGTTGCCTTCATTGATTTGAAGGCAGCTTTGACACAGTCTCTAGAGAACGCCTTTGGAATAAATTGGCTATACAAGGAATAGATAATAAACTTTTTCTAATCAGGCAACTTTATACCAAACAAAACTGCAGAGTTAAGTGCTCACGGAAGGTCTCATGACTGATTCTATTTCTACTTTTAAAGGTGTGGACAGCTGTGTGTTAGCACCAACCCTTTTCAATTTATTTTTGAGTGACCTTCCATCAGCCTTATTGAAATTAATAACCATGCCCCCCAAATTAGGCCCAAGGCATAGCCCAATACTTTCTATATGCTGATGATACCATCCTTCTATCTCAGCCAAAAGTTGGACTTAGTCGACTGCTGAATAGATGTGGGCAGTACTACAGATAACGGACTAGTCATCAATTATCAAAGACCAAGATTTTGATCTGCCAAACAATACAAAAAAACATAATACATTATCATGCCAGTGGAGCAGGTTAACTAATACAAATATCTTGAATCGCATTTCTATAACCCTCCTGGTTACCCCACAAAAGCTGTTGCAGGTGCTACCATCAGTTATTCTGCCATTTTTTATGGAAAGGGCCAATTCTTGTCCCAGCAGCACTAAAAATCTTTAACTCTAAGATAGAAGCAGTCAGCCTATGAGCAATTATCTACTCCAAGCAGTTGATCTACCTTGAATACTGTCCAATCCAAATTTTTTCCAGAAAATTATGGCCTGCCAGGTAATCGTGAGCGTCCCCCGTTTGTGAACTGGGCTAAAATTCATTAGTTTATAGGGCTTGGTTGAGTATTAAATTTGGTTTCGCTTCGCATTTCGTGATGATGAGTTAAGCACTCGCTGATTCACCTACTTTTGTCTGGATATCTGATATTCTGACGAGAATATCAGAATCATATATTCCGATCATCTAGTTCAGGAATCCTACAACTTGTTAAAACAAAATTGCTGGAAAGTTTAATGGATTAATTTATTTAGGGCTGCTATGAAAACTTGTTCACCCTTACATCTTCAATAATCATAAAACAGGATGGCTCCCTATTTGTATTTTTTTTGACTAATCCAATGCAGAGAAGAGTCTCACACTTGCTCGCTCAATGTTTTCCCTCCTCGCCATTGGCGGTAGATTTAACAACAACTTGAAAAATGAGCTTAAAGGGCATGCCTGTGGTGAACAACAAATTGGAAACATTGGCACATTGGCACACATCAACTGCTTGCTGCCCTAAATCTGCTAATATCAGATCAAATATTCCAACATTCTTTCTAGATACCTAGTGAAACACAAACTACATTCTTCTGACAATTCTGGACAATGAAACTTGTAATTCTGGCTGCACACTTTTTACTGAGGTGATGCACAATCAATAATTTATATTTTAATCTTAAACCTTTGTATTTGTATACCTTTTATTTCAAACCTTTGTATTTGTATACCTTTTATCTTTTTTATTATGTTATGATTATTGTTATGCCAAATAAAGGCTTATTATTATTATAAAATCTAGACACTAGACCACACTAACTCTCAATAAGAAAACTTTCTATGCGAATAAGAAAGTTGAGTGGTATTACAAAATAATCCTTTCATAATCATTCTCCTTACCCTATCTACCAAGTTTCACATATTTCATTTTATTATGCTCTTATGTGTCTGTATGTAGCTAATATACTTTCATTATTATAATCTCTGACTGCTACTTATTATATTATTTTAGGTAGTTTTAAAATTGCTTTGGCCTGAAACAAATCTATAGAATGAAACATCTGCCTTAAGCATTTTTGAGTAGTTTCAAAGATGGGAAAATAAAAATCCCCATAGTTTCGCAATCGCCGCTCAACAAGCTGCCACAGGCTAAATGATAAAATAACAAGCTGCCTCACAAGAAGATATTACATACCAATGAAACCGCGAACTATTTTCTAATATTTACTCTTCTTCCTGGTAAAACAACACCTGCCTTTGAAACTGGAGCACTGAATGCATCAGCTGTACATATGCCTGGTTTCAGTCAGCAATATGACAAGCTTGCACGAAAAGAGATGACAGCGTCAGCCGTGGCAAAAAATATTCACTTTAGTACAAACAGATTCATATAAATTCCTGTAGGACTCTAGATTTTTTTTTTACAAAGTTGGTATCATCCCTCAGAAATATATGAGGCCAGATCCCATATTTAACTTGTTACTCCACACCAACATTAACCATTTCTTAATAAACTTATTCAATTATTCATTAAGCACTTCATTTCTATGTTGATAACTTAATTTAGACATACATACTATTTTTTCAAATTCTAAAATCCGTCATTTGTCAGAGGTACCTCTTGTGCTTACCATATGGGAGGAATGTCACGTGCTGCTGTTGATAAACAACACAATGTGCTAAGACACACTCTTAGGCAGCTTAATCAAAAGGGGGGGGGAGAGCGGACAGCAGAGGCCACTGCTGCCCCACTCACCCAAAGAGACATTGTGGTGCAGCCGGCAGAAAACAAACCAAACTCCCTGCTGGCTTTGAAAAGCCCCATTCAGGGAATGGCTTACGCCACCTGTTTTGATGATGTAAGTCTGTAAAGGAAAAGGGGGGGCATTTCTGGACCCAAAGGGCTAGGTAAGTTGACTAAAGTCGGCCTGCCCCTGGAGCACTTCAAATATTACGGGATTGAACAGATCTAAAATATATGTATGAGATCTGCAGAACATACTCAACAACCACTATCGACATCTTGATGTAAACATGGCAACCTATTTAAACAAATACCAGTTGTTGTTTTGTTGGGAGGTTTTTCGCGAAATTTTGGGATCAGAGTGAGTATCTTACATTATCATCATGGATCATAAGACTCAAACATTCACTGAATTTAGTAACTCAACGCCGTTTCATCAAGTGCTGAATAAACTTCTGATTCATGTTTCTCATATCTCTCTCTCACTTTGCTTATTGTTGATAACTGAACTGGGCTGCTCTTTAGCTCCGAGGTTTAAATCTGTTCTCTGTGCTCCCTTTGATGTTTGCATGGTTTGTGGTCCTTCTGATTAAGAATCCTGTCCCACAGACACTGAGGTTGCAGTCATCAAAACCAATTATTCTAAAACTTTCAGTGAGATTCTCCCTGCTAGCGATATCAGGCCAGCCAGGCTGAAATAGCTGTCTTCGTAGCAATCCCGCCTTTTCTACCTGCTGCAAGTTTCTTGCCCTCCTGCATCCTTGTTGATCCAGGAAAGGAACTACATGCAAGGCTGCTGAATTCATTTAGGAAATCCAGAGATGTAATAACCAGGTAAATCACACCAAATTCGACCTGTTTCATTATCAACCCAAGTTTAACAAAATCACCCAAAGCACTGCCCTTAAAACCTGAATGAATGTTTTACTCTTACTCATCTGATCAGGGATGTAGGTAGCAGGGTGGGGCCACACCCCCCCACCTGCCCCTTAGAGCATGGCCATGCCTCCCAAGCCCCACTTCTGGCTTCCAGCTTTATAAAAAACAGTAGCTCGAGGCTAGGGACGGCAGATTTCCCCTGCCCCCCCCTTCTGCACCGGGGCCTTCCAGCCGGTGTCGGCAGTTCCTTCACTCTTCTGGGCAGAGGCATAGAGGGAAAATGGAGCCCAATGCAAAATCTGCGTCCCCCCCAGCAGCCGCTGTGATGCTGGAATCCACCCTTCAAACAGCATCACTTTCTCAATGGTGTTAGAGAGCCCAAATTCCCTCCTTTTAAATCCACACATTAAGGAGAATCTGGGGTCCAGTTAACATTGAGTGATGCTGTTTTGGGGTGGATTATCCCCACCCGAAACAGCATCACTTCTAAATGCAGCATAGTGGTTAAGAGCAGTACCCAAATCTGAGGAACCGGTTTGATTCCCTGCTCTGCCACTTGAGCTGTGGAGGTTTATCTAGCTAATTCAGATTAGCTTGTGCACTCCCAATAATGCCAGCTGGGTGACTTGGGCTGGGGTCACACAGTTGAGATCTCAGCCCACCCACCTCAACAGGGTGTTTGTTGTGATGGCTGAAGGGCAAGGAGAGAAGCTCCTTGAACCTGCTACAGGAGAGAAAATGGGGATATAACCAACTCTTCTCTTCTTCTAAACGGAGGACCTCAGATTCTCCCTTTCAATTAAATTTAAGGTGGATTTAAAAGGACAATCTTGGGAAATTTAAAGAATCCGTCAGGGTGCAATTGTTAGTTGAAACCTTCAGGGTATCTTTAGAGATCTTCCTATCGATACCACCCAGGCTTTGGAATTCAGGTTCAAAGTTATACCAAGGATGTAGCCTTCCCATCTTCTATCAGCTCCCATTGGAACAATGGAGGATGGGGGCACCCCTTTGGGGAGTCCATAACTTTGGACCCTGAACCAAACCTTACCAAACCTGGTAGTGTAACTGTGAGAGTCCCCCAAACAATCTCCTCGAGAATTTGATGTTGCTTTACCCCTGCAGGCCAAAACTGAAAATACTAAACATGTTTTAAACCTACAAACGGAGGGGCGCAGCTTTGCACATGAATGTAGGGGTTTGAACCAGAACTCCCCCCCCCTTACTCTACGCCCTTGCATCTGATGCCAAATGCTATCACTTTCTAGGTTAATGGATGAATCCACAGTCACATATCTTTATCTGCACTGCTGAACTGTCAGATAAGTGTATTGTCGGGCTTTCTACCGTGGATTCACAACTGGTTCTGGTGGGTTTTCTCTCCGGCTGTGTGGCTGTGGTCTGGTGGATCTTGTTCCTAGTATTTCACCTGCATCTGTGGCTGGCATCTCTGAGGTGTATCACTGAGGGATGTCTGTTTACACACTGTGTCCAGTCAGATAAGTGGTGGTTCTTTTCCTCTTGGAGGTCAAAAACAGCTGTGTAACAGATAGGCTATTGTTTTACTTTTTTAGCATTATGTTTGAATATCTGTGTTCATTCCTTCCTAAACCAAAGGAGTACGCTGCTCATGCCCTGATCTCACAGAATTTATAAATATATATATATTTAAAAATACAAAGTAATATTTCTTATTTAAATTGGATTTTTATTTAAAATTTTTAAAATGGCTGCAGGCTTTCATAAAAGAGACAAAGTTTGAGTAAAATTTTAAATAAAGTTCCTTTTCCTATGGTGGTAAGGCAGGCATTATTTTAAAAATTAAACCTCTACCCGGTTGTAAATATTATTAAGATTATATCAGCAAGAATGAGTCTTTTATGTAGAAAAGTTTTACTGACTAGTGATTTTACATTGTAATTTAACTTCTGTTTTGATTTAAATCAAACCCACACTGTCTCATGCTATTTTATATCTTCTGCCTTTTGAAGACAATTCATGACTGAAACACAGTCCTGGGTTGTGCTTCATTAACTCATTCTGGTAGAATGGAAGACTGGTTTGCATGAAACTTAACCAGGTCACCAAAAAAATATCTGCAGAAAGGTAAATTAGCTCCCACTCTGAAGTTTAGAAATTCAGGTGTGCTTGGATGCACATTCCTACCACTCATGCTAACACTTGATATAAATGTGAGATTTTTTTGCATATAGATGATGATTTTTTCATGATTGTTACAAGGAACCCATGCATTGTGGGTCATGTGAAAACTGAATTTTGAATCATTAATTCCATGTATAGTGCAATGCTAATACCTTTTATCTTTGGCATACCAGATTGTGATAAAGTACCACACAATTGTAGAAAAATGATGGTAGATATTTTGGAAGGATATCACTGTTTCTTCCGCAGTCTGCCCTCTCATTTAAAACACTTCTGCATTGTAAACTAAGGCAACTGTTCTGAGGAGGGAAAGCAGAATGTTGATAACATTTGTGAAATGATGACAAAAAGTCTTCCTGTAACAATTCAAAAAAGTCTAGAAATATGATATGTGTCCTTAATTCAAAGATCTGCCCACTCCCACTCTCTCTTCCAATTGCACTACACTCTTGTACTATGTTGCATCCCCCAAAGATCCAAAAGTAATGAATATTAAGATGAATGCTCTTAAAGTCCTTTCTATTCCCTAAGTCAGATGTAGCCCAAATCTGTTATGATGCAGTTTGCCCTTGTAATGTGAATATCAGATACAGGCACCATGAAAGGAGACAGCCCCAAAAAATATTAGTCAAGGTAAACATACTTTTATTAAAGTTTCACTGCTAAAAGCACCACAATACCCTGTGTCTCACAATGCGTATTACAATCTACAGAACCCTCTTGTACCCACAACAACTATATGCTAGTTGCTAATGTTTTCTTTCAAGCATTTGAGTACCATCAATGACCAACAACATAAGGATGTTGTGAGACGGTGCTGTTTGCAAACTATTTAAAAAATTGGTTGTGCCATTTTGTAGATATTTCAGTAGATCCTACTGAGCACTTGAAGAGGTAGGATTCACTGAAGATTATTTGGGAAAATAAGCTGTGGTTTCACACTTGCAGACACCTTTAATTATTAATTTTACTTATTTTAGGGGGTTAGCATAAAAAGGGAGTTTCAGTTCTTCATTTTCCATGTAAATTTGGTTTTTAAATTTTACTGAAAAAAAATAACAATAAATTGCATAAATTTAAATAAACACACAATATTATCATGTAAACTCCCCCCTCCCCAAAATTAAAACTGGCAAAGCAATGGACATCTTTAAAATCCTGAATCCTCCACTGACTGACATTAGTTTAACTGTGTAAGGTTAATATTTGTTTGAATGTAGGTGTTATTCTGATCCTATTGCCATACACTGCAGATCAGGAATCTCCAACATGGTGCCCATGGGTGCCATGGAATCCACTGACATTTTTCAAATGCTCACAAGTGTTTTTAGGAAGTGGGTGGGGCCAAGTAAGGCTTTTGCCCAGCAAGGCTTGATTTCACTCAGATTTTACTGACTATTATGCAGACTTTTTTTAAAATGTTGCTTATGGCAGCAGTTGCCAACATAGCACACATAGACCTATACTCTCTTTGTTACTGAAGTAAGCTTGCCATCCATCCATCCATCCATCCATCCATCCATCCATCCATCCATCCATCCATCCATCCGATTTGATAGACCGCCCTACCCCCGAAGGGCTTAGTTTGAAACCACAAAGTGGCTCCATGTGTCTGTTGTTCTCAGCCCACACACATGCCTGGGTGAGCAAGTGCCACCGTGTTTTGCTGCCGTGCACTCCGCTGTAATGAAGACATATCTTTTGCCAGAGACAATTACCAACCACTGTTTTTTTTTTGCCTTCCTTTTTTTGTGTGCAGGGAGATCGAGGTCCGCCTGGGGATGTGGTGAGTGACGTACGCACTTAATTCTGAGCCAGTAAATTAGTATATGATACAGGGAGGGGAAAAAAGTTTGCTGACAGTTCACAGCTAACTAGACATCAATGAATCCACACTGTCCTATGCTAGGGGTCAGCAACCTTTAGTCTCAAAAGAGCCATTTTGCCTTTTCCCCAAAAAGAAAAAATACTGTCTGGGACCACACAACATATTTGAAAGGTAATACAGTCTATTAAGTCTAAAATTAGCCTACCAACCTTACAAACACATCTAATTGAGTGTTCATTAATATGATATACCATGTGCAAATCTACTGGAGGCAAATCTACTGGAGGCAAATCTACTGGAGATCCCTGGCCCCTCAATGATGTGGCTGGTTTTCCACATCGGCTGTGGCCTTTACTGCTCTACACCGGCCTGGTGGAACACGCTTACCACCAGTTGTCCGGGTTCTGGCGGGACCTTGAGAATTCTGCAGGGCCTGTAAGACCGAATTGTTCCACCGGGCCTTTGGAGAGTCCAGCCGCTGATAGTGCCTCCGCCCCGCCCCCTCTGCTGATAGGGTCCCCTAACATCATTGGGACCCATTTCTTTTCTCTTCTGGGGAGAGTTGTATATGGGTTTCGTGGGTTACTATTTTAGAACAAAACTGTTTTAAATTATATGTTTTATATATGATTTTATGTTGTTCACCGCCCTGAGCCCTTCGGGGATAGGGCGGAATACTAAATTTAAATAAATAAATAAATAAATAAATAAATAAATAAATTATTTGGTACTTTAAAAGTGCATTTCCATTACAATAATACCATGTTGCATTTATGAAATTATAGAACCGCGAGAAAGAATAATGCTTATGTTATATTATTGGTTTCAAAGCTGACTAATCAACCTGTATGATTTTGATTATTACAAGTGAAAGAGCCGGTAAAGCCCTTGTTTCTTTGGGTTTTCACACAGCTGAAGAATTGGGGGAAACTTGTTTACAGGAACACACCCGCATGGCTGTAGTGTGGCTTGGGTCATGGAAGGGCACTTGAGTTTGACCTAAGTTTCAGCCAGAAGCGTAGCTAGGGAAAATGGAGCCCAGGACAAAATCTGAGTTTTGCGGGGCCCCCCCCCCCCGATATGGGCAGTCACCCTCCCCCACCATGACCAAACAACATTTTTTCACCAGGTCATCTCAAAGTCACCATCGCATTATAGAGCATGCCTCAGCACACAAATCTGAACACACCCAGGGCTCCCTAGTTTAAACAACATTGAAAGACATGCTGTTTGAGGGGCCGGGGGATCCACCCTATAACAGGATGAGTGAGCAGTGGTGACCAGATGTTATGGATTCACAGGCCTTATCAGGCCCCTGCCAGCATGGCTAATTGGTCATGCTGGAAGGGGCTGATGGGAATTGTAGTCCATAACATCTGGAGTGCCAAAGGTTCGCCACCACGGGCTTATGATAAAGACCTGGAAAAATTTGGGATTGCATTTTGGATGGCCAAAGTGACTGAAAATGGTGTCTTGCCAGCCAGTGCTGGATCTAGGTGGCTCTTGGCCAGCCGACTTGTGAGACCCCCTCCCAATCCCCCATTCTCATGAAGGTGGGAGTGCGTTTTAAACAAAATTGCGCAAAGGCAAGGATGATGACGGGCGTTGAAAATCCCGCAATTCACAATTCCTCCTCTGATGGACATAAGATGTTATTCCTTAAATACCAAAGTGACTGGAAAAAATGCTGAAATGTGTCAAAAATATTGCACACTATTACAGGTAATATTACAGGTAAATCTCGCCTGCCTCCAGATGGGACTTGGAGATTCCCTGGAATTAGGGCTCATCTCCTGACTCTGGAGGTGGGCTGAACAACTCAAAAATTCAAAACTGGCACACTGACCTGGATTTGTATGTAGACATCATTTGTAATAAACAATTCAAAACAACATTTGTTCAAAGTTATTTTTTCATTGTTATTACACACATGTAAATTCACTTACACTAATGCTAACCCTATTCTAATATACTATAATGAAAAAAATTAAAGTGCCTAATATATATAAAGTGCCTAATATATATAAAGTAATATAAAAATTAAAGTGCATAATATATATAAAGTGTCAATAAATCATATCAATGTACAATTTCATAATTTCATTCAAGATATAATGACAAAGGTCCATATGAGACTTCAATAATGAGTTCCAAAAATTTCTTAATATGTCCATATTTTGTATGGTTTCAAAATGAAACTTCACAAATTTTCACCAACTACCGTGTTTCCCCGAATATAAGACAGTCTCTTATATTTGGAGGCTTGAATATAAGACAGTGTCTTATATTAATTTTTGCTCCCAAAGATGCGCTATGTCTTATTTTCAGGGGATGTCTTATTTTTCTGTGTTCTGTTCGTCGGGCATGCTTCCAAACAAAAACTTTGCTATGTCTCACATTCAGGGGATGCCTTATATTTCGTACTTCAGCAAAACCTCTACTATGTCTTATTTTTCGGGGATGTCTTATATTAGGGGAAACAGGGTATATTGACAAACAATTATTCACAAGTCCATATGAGACCACACTGTTCAATTCCGACGGAAGTTTTGTATCTCCATTTTTATGTGATTCCCAAATGGAACTTCACAACAGAGCTGATATCTCCTGTGCCTTGAGTCCACTCATGGATGGTACATAGATGACCTCTAGGGGAAAGATGACACTATATGAGAATGTTAACCCCAGGATGAAATCAAGCTTTTGAGAATCGGTATACTGAGGAAGATACCTTCGAAAACGCATTCAGACGCGTGGTGCGATTCTATACAGGATTCTCATTTTTCTATGTACCATCCATAATCTCCAAGAGTTTCCCAAACCTGGACAGGACAATCCTACTTGAAAAATCAGAGCCTCAAAACGTTTTAATTGAGTTGTGCAGAAAAACCCTCTGTTTCTAAAAACGGGAAGACGGATCATGGAATGGGGCGATTTTGGGGGGCGGGACGGGGCGGAGGGAGAGGACGTCGCTGTTCTATTGAATGACCCTTTTGACTTTCCTTCCAAGAGCTTTACTGGATTGCACACATCGGGGGGTTACGACCCTTTTCGCTTCGCTACCAAAGGAGAGAAAGGAGAACGGGTAAGTAGTGGTTTTGATGCCGACGCTGTGATGGTTGTGTTCGCAGAGATCTTCCATAGTGAAGGAAATGGACTTTGCACATGCTTAAAAGCGTCCTTCATTTGGAGGCTTGAATTTTGCCCTAAGACAATGGTGGCGAACCTATGGCACGGGTGCCAGAGGTGGCACTCAGAGCCCTCTCTGTGGGCACGTGTGAACAGAGTTTGTCATGTGGAGTGGGAAATCGGGCCCCCCACACACATCTAGGCTGGCCTGGGCCACTGGGCTCGATTATTAGCATTACACCTAAGACCTAGTTTTGGGGAAGCAGTGTAGGTAGCCCTGTTAAGTGCTGTTAAACCCCACTGATTTCCATGCAAAGAACTTAAGCGTGATCCTTTACCTGGGAGTAAGCTTGGTTGCTGGCAATGGGGCTTGCTTCTGAGTAAACCCTCTTGGGGTTGTGAGTCACCCGTTGGAAGAGTTGCACGGTTGCTTCAAAGCAAAGCCACTGACTACCACCAAGCTTACTCCCGAGTAACGCACGCCTTGGAGCCAACCGTTTGAAACCTCAGCATTCGGGTGAAATGGCCGGGTTGGCACTTTGCAATGAATAAGTGGGCTTGGGGTTGCAATTTGGGCACCCGGTCTCGAAAAGGTTCGCCAAGAAATAGGGACAGGATGCATTCAGTCTCAAATTAACCTTTGAGGAAAGAGCACCTGTACTGCTAAATGTGGACAACAAATTGGAAAGGGAACAGAATTAACGAGAGATAAAACCAATCTTGAATTTTGGCCTAACTTTGAGGCTTGCACGATAAGAGCGTATGTTTTAATTTCCATCAATTTGTTTTATTTTTTATCCCATTTTTCTGCCAAGAGTTGGCCTCCGAAGCGGTCCGTAGGTATCAAATCTAATAAAAATGCAATTAAAGCTCAATATAAAATGAGGCAGTGTATGAGGCCAACAGTGTCCCAAGCTTCGATTGTCTTGAATCCGTTTGGCTTCTTTGATGTGTGACTGATTGCTAAGCCAAATGCTAGTTCTGTGTCATTTCTTATTTTCCTCCCAAAGTTATGGCCATCCCAAGAAGGGCTAGAACAGTGATGGTGAACCTATGGCACGGGTGCCAGAGGTGGCACTCAGAACCCTCTCTGTGGGCACACACAAACTGTGTGCCCCCCCCCCCCATCTAGGCTGGCCTGGGCCGCTGGGCTCAATTATTAGCATTAAACCTAAGACCTAGTTTTGAGGAAGCAGTGTTGGTAACCCTGTTAAGCACTGTTAAACCTCACTGATTTTCATGCGAAGAACTAAAGCAGGATCCTTTACCAGGGAGTAAGCTCGGTTGCTGGCAATGGGGTTTGCTTCTGAGTAAACCCTCCTAGAGTCGTGATTCACCTGTTGGAAGAGTTGCACGGTTGCTTCAAAGCAAAGCCACTAACTACCGCCAAGCTATCTCCCGAGTAACGCGCGCCTTGGAGCCAACCATTTTTCTAAACTAAAACCTAACTACTCAGGTTAAATTGCCGTGTTGGCACTTTGCGATAAATAAGTGGGTTTTGGGTTGCAATTTGGGCACTCGGCCTCGAAAAGGTTCCCATCGCTGGGCTAGAACAGGGGTGTCCAACTCTGGGCCAGAAAGACAACATTTTGCAGTTTTCCCCTCTCAAAAGGCTCTTCAATCGAATTCTTCTTGCTTGCCAACATTTTACAGGGACTTCCCGGGAAAGACGGAATTCCTGGCTTGCCCGGTAGGCCGGGCCGAACTGGACCCCCCGGGTCCCCCGGACTGATGGTAATTCATTGGAGATTGAATTAAAGCATCTTTAAAAACAAAATTAGCTTGCCCCCACCCAAAATTAAATTAATCTAATTTTATTTCTCTGTTATTGTTTGGCAGGGCCTCCCTGGAATCCCGGGTGAACTTGTAAGTTAGTAAAATGCCACCTTTTATCCACCAGTGTCCTTTTTTAAATTCAATTTTTTTTATTTATTGTTTGGATTTGTAGACCGCCCCATCCCCGAGGGGCTCTGGGCGGTGCACAACAATATCCACATCTATACAATATATCATAAGGTTCACAATAGTGACCACATAACAATCATTACGTTTGCTAAAATCCAATAAAATCCATTAAAAACAGCGGCCAGTGCAAAAATATCAGGCGTCCCAAACCCCAATTTATTAGGAGCCTCCCTAAAAGGAGGGAACGGCCGGACTCCTCCCTAGGAGGGTAGCATAGATGGAAACAAAAATGAGATGGAAAAAATAAATGCGTCGGGGGAGGGGGTGCACGCTCTGTTCTCAGTTAAAAACTAGAGTCTATTTCTTTGTATTAGTTACAGTGCACCAAGTCCCCCAAGCGCATTTCCCCCCTGTGGCAGCGGGCATGACCAATCTACAGCAACATGTTCATTATTGCCTGGCGGTTGCAGGGGAGGGAGGTGGGGGGGGGGGGTCCCTTCTTTTTTTCTCTTTTGTGTGTTGCACATATGCAGCGACGCAGCTGCAGCCGATCAGATTGTGGGACAACTCCACATCCCTGCCCCACTCTGGTCCTCTTGATCAAATATGATACTAATTAATCTATATTTCAACTTGCAGTCATAGACTAGCATACACAGGGGTTGGATCCAAACATTTTAGTAACAGGTTCCCATGGTGGTGGGATTCAAACTGTGGCGTGGAGCCAATGGGGCTGGGTGGGGCATTCTGGGGGCATGGCCGGGCATTCCGGGGGCGGGGCATTCCTGGGCGGGGCTGTGGCAAGGACGCAGCCGCTGCGCCAGTCCTTGGGCGGGAAACGAATGCACGCAGGCGCAGGCTGCCACGCACGCCGGTGCACCTCCTGCTAGACTGCTTCAAGTTCTGCGCGCTACTGCTGAGAGGAGGGGCGTAACTAAGGCAAAAATCACGTGGCAAAATCACCAATTAGTAACCCCCTCTCGGCACACACAAACAATTAGTAACCTACTCTCGGGAACCTGTGAGAACCTGCTGGATCCCACCTCTGAGCATACGCATATCCATAGCCCACTGACTGATGTTCCAAATACAAGTATTGTTAAAATTAGTACAAGAAGAAATAGTTCCCTAATTACCTAAAATTCTCAAATTACAAGTAAAATCAATAGCGCAATAGTTAAAGGTCTAAATGAATGGCTCAGATCAGGGCAAAACTGGGCCAAACTGAAATGCTTGAGCCAACTTTCTTATCGCATCAGGAAAAAGCTTTGAGTCCAGTGCCACCTTTAAGATCAACCAAGTTTTATTCTTGGTGTCAACTTTCGTATACAAGCATACTTCTATTGCATGACGGTTCTTACTGTTAGATATTTTAAAACAGCAAACTAAGCTTCCCTTCTTTGCTTTGCATTTTAGGGGCCACCTGGCTACCCGGGTCCCGGGGGACCAAAAGGCGATAGAGTAAGTGGCGTAGGAGGTTGAGAGCTCGTGTATCTAATCTGGAGGAACCGGGTTTGATTCCCAGCTCTGCCGCCTGAGCTGTGGAGGCTTCTCTGGGGAATTCAGATCAGCCTGTACACTCCCACACACACCAGCTGGGTGACCTTGGGCTAGTCACAGCTTCTTGGAGCTCTCTCAGCCCCACCCACCTCACAGGGTGTTTGTTGTGAGAGGGGAAGGGCAAGGAGATTGTAAGCCCCTTTGAGTCTCCTGCAGGAGAGGAAGGGGGGATATAAATCCAAACTCTTCTCCTCCTCCTCCTCCTCCTCCTCCTCCTCCTCCTCCTCCTCCTCCTCCTCC
Organism: Sphaerodactylus townsendi; assembly: GCF_021028975.2. Lineage (NCBI taxonomy): Eukaryota > Metazoa > Chordata > Lepidosauria > Squamata > Sphaerodactylidae > Sphaerodactylus > Sphaerodactylus townsendi. Next base: position 7,803,656 of record NC_059430.1, on the reverse strand, counting down.
TTCTTCTTCTTCTTCTTCTTTGGGATCTAAATCTCGTTAATGAACTTCCTGTTCTTGTTAACATATGTGTCTTAGTCAGTACAATTTCAGAAGCCCGTAAAATGTCTTAAGTTCTCTAGAAAGCCTGCAGCTTTGTGTTGGAACTCCTGGTTTGCATGCAGAAGGATTAGTTCTGGCCATCCATGGATCTAAAAGTTCTGGAATCCATGCCCCACGAAGACAGACTTGGGGAGCTGGGGACGTGTAGTCTGGAGAAGCAAAGGTTAAGGGGGGACATGATAACCATGTTTAAATATTTGAAGGGATGCCATGTCGAAGAAAGAGCTAGCTTGTTTTCTGCTGCTCCAGAGACTAGGACCAGGAGTAATGGGTTCAAGGTGCAGGAAAATAAATCCCTCCTAAACAATAGGAAGAACTTTCTGACTGTCAGAGCAGCAGTGGCGTAGGAGGTTAAGAGCTCGTGTATCTAATCTGGAGGAACCGGGTTTGATTCCCCGCTCTGCCGCCTGAGCTGTGGAGGCTTATCTGGGGAATTCAGATTAGCCTGTACACTCCCACACACGCCAGCTGGGTGACCTTGGGCTAGTCACAGCTTCTCGGAGCTCTCTCAGCCCCACCTACCTCACAGGGTGTTTGTTGTGAGGGGGGAAGGGCAAGGAGATTGTCAGCCCCTTTGAGTCTCCTGCAGGAGAGAAAGGGGGGATAGAAATCCAAACTCTTCTTCTTCTTCGACAGTGGAATTCACTGCCCTGGAGTGTGGTGGAGTCTCCTCCTTTGGAGTTTTTAAAGAGAGGCTGGATGAACATATGTCAGGAGTGCTTGGATTTTGTGTTCCTGCATGGCAAGGGGTTGGACTGGATGGCCCTTGTGGTCTCTTCCAACTCTATGATTCTATGATTTTATGTCAAGGGCCCTTTCCCCACAAATCAAAACCATTATTTTGTGCATTACTGAACATGGTACTTTGATACAAGAGCTTTTATGCCCAAATATATTTTACTTTCAAACTTTCAAATGGATGGGGAGATCAGTGCTATGTAGCCACTGGGTCCTAGGAAGAGTCCGGCATGCTTTGTTCTGTGGTGGAGGATTATATAATTCTAACATCATCTTTTGGTGGAACTGAGTATAGCAATGTTCTAAGAAAAGTGGGATCTTCAAAGTCACCTCTTAGATAAGACAGGTGCTACCTGGCTAGAGGGTGAGAAAGCATTTTCATTCCCAGAGGTAAAAGGAGATTTCCCATGGCCCCTTCAGCACATACAAAATAATGCACTTTCAATCCACTTTCACAATTGTTTGCCAGTGGATTTTGCTATTCCACAGAGGCCCTTTCCCCACTTACCTTAAGCCCCGCGCTACTCTCCTCAAGTAGCGCGGGGTCCAGCTGCACTCCCCACTTCAGGGGCAGCGAGAACGCAGCCGCCCCGACGCTGACTCTCTCGCACCCCCTCAGCATGCGTAATTCCTGGCGCCTTTTGAAATGGTGCCTTTTGATGACCCTGCGCAGATCGCGGGGTCGTGGGGAAGCCGGGGCGCACTCCAGGAATTACGCGCGCTGGGAATTGCGCGCAGCAACCCTCGGACAAAGGTAAGTGGGAAAAGGGCCAGAGTAAAGTCCAGCTGCAAAGTGCACTGAAAGTGGATTGAAAGTGCATTATTCTGCATGTGCAGAAGGGGTCCATGTCTCCTTCTCCCTGCCCACCCCAAAGATCCATGGCGAGGTTTGGAAAAAACTGAAACATCAACAGGTTCTCACAGAATCTTGACTCCCTCCCCCATTTCCTGTGTTGCAGGGGGAGCCAGGATACGTCTTGGGTGGTGTGGAGGTCATTCCTGGGCAAACTGTAAGTAGAAAGAAAATGAAGGTTTTTATTATCCCTAATAATGAACTAACTATTTATGTGCTCACTTTAAAGCGGTGATGGTTGCTGTCGCTACTGTCAATTCCAGTTGAATATTTATATTGTCAAAGGGTTTCATGGCCATAATCAAGTGGGTATTGTGGTTTTCTGGGCTTTCTCACTGTGGTCTGGTAGTTTTTGCTCCTAACGTTTCTCCCACGTCTAATGTTTCTCCTCCGGCAGTCAAGAAAGCCAATGTGATTCTGGGCTGTATCAATAGGAGTGTAGTGTCTAGATTGAGGGATGTGATTGTACCTCTCTACTGTGCATTGGTTAGGCCTCACCTGGAATACTGTGTCCAGTTCTGGGCACCACAATTCAGGGAGGATATTGACAAGCTGGAACGGGTCCAGAGGAGGGCACCCAAAATGGTGAATGGTCTGGAATCCATGCCCTACGAGCAGGGGCGAATCTAGGCAAACTGGAGCCCGGGGACAAAATCTGAGTTTGGTGCCCCCTCACCCCCCCCCAGGTATGGACGACCACCCTCCCCCACAACGACCAAACAATGATTTTTTGCACCAGCTCACAAAACACCTCCCACCACCAGCAAAACATACATGGCTTTCTCCCCACCAACTCTCTTTCCTAATTGTGTCCTCACACCAACCCTATGAGGTAGGTTGTTAGCCTCAGAAAGAGCTCCAAGCCAGTGCAAGTGGGAATTAACTTTTAAGCATGTAAATCTCTCACAAGTCACACCCCCATCTGAAGGTTTACCAAGCAAACATCAGCATCATCTCTCACAAATCACCTCCTACCCCCAGCAAAACAGGCATGGCCCCCTCCCCACCACTTTCCTAATTGTGTCCTCACACCAACCCTGTGAGGTAGGCTGCTAGCCTGAGAAACAGCTCCAAGCCAGTGCAAGTGGGAATTAAGTTCTAAGCATGTAAATCTCTCACAAGTCACACCCCCATCTGAAGGTTTACCAAGCAAACGTCAGCATCATCTTCAGTTCTGCTGCTGCTTCTGGGCTCCCTGCTCAGCTTGCCTTTTCCTGTGCCTGCAGGCCCCGGCTGCCGGGGAGAAGGCTTCTGAGTCATGCCACACTTAATTTAAGGCGAATAAGGCACGCTGGGTCAGAGGGAGGGGAGGCGGAGCTCCCCAGTCCTGCTCCTGGGAGCCCAGTGGGACTTCTCCCCCGCCCCCTGGACCCTCCAGGCCACCGTACAGAGTGGGCGGGGCTACGGCAGCCACTGGAAGCAGTCGGCTGCTTCAGTGCCTGCTTGCTAGGGCTCAATCCCTCCCTGTGTAGGAGGATGTTTTGGCGCCCCCCACGTGACCTCAATCGATGCGCCCGGGGACAAGGGGTACCCCATGTCCCTAGGCAGGTACGCCAGTGCCTACGAGGAGAGACTTAGGGAGCTGGGGATGTTTAGTCTGGAGAAGTGAAAGTTAAGGGGGGACATGATAGCCACGTTTAGATATTTGAAGGGATGTCATGTTGGTGAGAGAGCAAGCTTGTTTTCTGCGGCTCCAGAGACTAGGACCAGGAGCAACATATTCAGTGGAAAGAAACTGTTCAAAATGAACCAAGCTTTTGCTGAAATACCAAATTTGGCAAATGTACTGAATTTCATTTGGACTTGAATGACCCAGGCTGTCTCCAAGAGAGCCAGCATGGTGTAGTGGTCAAGAGCAGGTGGACTCTAATCTGGAAAACCGGGTTCAATTTTTCACTCCTCCATGAATGGTGGAGTCTTAGCAGACCCCAAATGGAACATGAGTCACCAATGTGATGCGGCAGCCAAGAAAGTCAATGCAATTATGCCAGTGGTGGCGAACCTATGGCACTCCAGATGTTCATAGACTACAACTCCCATCAGCCCCTGCCAGCATGGCCAATTGGCCATGCTGGCAGGGGCTGATGTGAATTGTAGTCCATGAACATCTATAGTCCATGAACAATTGGCCATGCTGGCAGGGGCTGATGGGAATTGTAGTCCATGAACATCTGTAGTCCATGAACAATTGGCCATGCTGGCAGGGGCTGATGGGAATTGTAGTCCATGAACATTTGTAGTCCATGAACAATTGGCCATGCTGGCAGGGGCTGATGGGAATTGTAGTCCATGAAATCTGTAGTCCATGAACAATTGGCCATGCTGGCAGGGGCTGATGGGAATTGTAGTCCATGAACATCTTGAGTGCCATAGGTTCGCCACCACAGAATTATGGGATGCATCAATAGGAGTGTAGTGTCTAGACTGGGGGACGTAATTGTACCACTCTGTTCTGCATTGGTCAGACCTCATCTGGAATACTGTGTCCAATTCTGGGCACCACAACTTAAGAAGGATATTGACAAGCTGGAACAGGTCCGGAGGAGGGTGACCCAAATGGCAAAAAGGTCTGGAATCCATGCCCCATGAGGAGAGACTTAGGGAGCTGAGTATGTGTAGCCTGGAGAAGAGAAGGTTAAGGGCTGACATGATAGTCACGCTTCAATATATGAAGGGAAGTCATGTTGAAGAGGGAGCAAGCTTGTTTTCTGCTGCTCCAGAGACTAATGAGTAATGGATTCCAAGGACAGGAAAAGAGATTCCTTCTAAATGTTGGAAGAACTTCCTGACGGTAAGGGCTGTTTCACAGTGGAATCCACTGCCTTGCCGGGTGGTGGAGTCTCCTTCTTTGGGTGGTGGGGGCTAAACAGAGGCTGGATGGCTATCTGTCAGGAGGGCTTTGATTATGTCTTCCTGAATGGCCGAAAGTTGGGCCATTGGGGTTTCTTTCAACGGTATGATTCTATTCTATGATTCTATGAGTTTTGGGATGCATCTTGTGGCTCAAAGGTTTGCATTTAACCATTTCAGGGGCAGAAGGGTCAGCCGGGAGTCCCTGGCGTGCCAGGCCCACCAGGATTACCCGGATTACCGGGACCACAGGGACCCCCTGGACGGTCAGTCAAGGTATGTGTGCTACTCCACCCAGGGCAAGTGAACTAAAGGTGGGACAGCCGTCCAAGTATGCTGAATTCAGGGCAAACCCCAGCAATACCCTGAAATGGTTGACATTTGGAAATTTCTGTCAATTGACTCACCCTCCTCAGAGGTTGCAAGACGTTTCTGGCTTTTTTTGTCCCTGCAGCAGGAATTGTTTTCTTAATTCCTACACTGTACTGTTATTGTTATTATTTTGCTTAGTTATAGTCCGCCTTTCTTGCTGAGACTCCAGGAGGATTACATGGAGTAAGTTAATCCTCCTCCAGGAGGATTACATGGAGTAAGTTAAGCTCTAGCCCCTGCCTCGTGGAATGCTCTACCTCCAGCTGTCTGGGCCCTGCGGGACCTTAGTGAGTTCCACAGGGCCTGTAAGACGGAGCTATTCCACCGGGCTTTTGGAGGGGCCGGCCATGGCCCTACTGCCCTCCACCGAATCTGAGTCTGCCTGTTTCCATCTTTTCTATTCTGGTTGGGCCTGATCCACTGATGCCATCGCGGGCCCTGCCTATTCGCGCCCTCCTTTTGGCCTTAGTTCAGGCGCCTTTTTTAAACAACTTTTGTTTTAAAAACGTTTGTTGCTTTAATTTATGCTGCATAGGGTTTTAAGGGGTTTAAGTTTTTAAGTTGTTGATTTGCTGTTCGTTAGAACAGCCGTATTGTGAGCCGCCTCGAGCCCTTCGGGGATGAGGCAGCCTATAAGTTTAATAAACAAACAAACAAACAAACAAACAAACAAAGTGCAGTCAACAGGATGGGGCACCCGATGAACTGTAGGACTACAGGAGTCTGGAGACAAACAGTCATCTGAAAATGAGCAGAAACAAGCTTGGGCTCTTGCACATGATGTGATGGTGCGAAAAGTATACAGTCAGAGAGTGCTTACACTGATAGGCAGTGGTGGGATCCAAAAATTTTAGTAACAGGTTCCCTTGCCAGCCCCCCCCCCCCAGCAAAGGGGGCAGAGGCGTACCTAGGCAAACCTGAGCTCTGGGGAAAACCTGAGTTGGATGCCCCCCCCATGGGCAGCCACCCCACCATGACCCCCCAAATTGTTTTTGTACCAGGTCATTTCTAAATCATCATCACATTATAGAAAATGCCCCAACTCACAAATCTGAACACAGCAATGGTGAAACACACAGATAGAGACTGGTAAGATAAAAGGTACGAAAGGCTGAGAATCCATGAATTGCAGTACCTGGAAGGGATTAACCCAGTTCAGGGAGTTACATTATTAGTCGCAATTGCTATATGGGACCTTCACGTTCAAAGGCAGGATGCCTCTCGGGGAGGCGAGGGCGTGGAGATGGAAAAGCGGACCCAATTAGTAACCCCCTCTCGGTACACACAAATAATTGGTAACCCACTCTCGGGAACCGGTGAGAACCTGCTGGATCCCACCTCTGCTGATACGCATCAATATACCGTAGTAGGCCCCTTCCATACAGGCAGAAAAATGCACTTTCTTTTTTGTATATATGCTTTATTTATTCATTTTTTAAAAAAGAAATATAAGCTATAGATATTACTCAAAGTAAATATTTCATAGAACAGAAATAGTAAGCTGGCAGGGGCTGATGGGATTTGTAGTCCAGGAACCTCTGGAGAGCCATAGGTTCGTCACCACGGCTCTAAGCTGATTCTGCATTGAGTAGAGGGTTGGGTTAGCTGGCCTCACCATTTTAACAACTGGTTCTGCCGAAGTGGTGTGAACCGGCTGAATCCCACCACTGCCTCTATGAACCCTTTCAGCTCCGATTCTATGATTCTAAACTCCATGTCAGAAATGGAAACTTCTCAAAGCACAGAATTCAGTGACATCCCTAATTGGAAGCCGCTTTGAGAACTAATTTAACAGAGCGTTGCAGGATGCAACAGCTTAAAATAAAACAACAGCTATCCTTGAATGGGCTTAAACCTTTAGGTAAACGCGGACAAGGTTCTATATCTCATGCCCTGCGTGCGTGATTGTCCCAAGTCTGGGACAAGAGAAAATTGCAGGAACTAGGCCAGGCCTCATGGATGTAGGTAAGGGGGGGTGGTCTCAGGTTTGAAAACCCCCCCCATTCATGTCCGAAGCTCTGCCCCTCCGTTTGTGGGTTTTAAAAACATTTTAGTGCCCCAAAGGGGGTGCCCCCATCCTCCATTGTTTCCAAAGGGAGCTTTAAGGTGCATTTAAAAGGAGAATTTGGGCTCTCTAGTTTAAACACCATTGAAAGTGATGCTGTTTGGGGGTGGATTCCAGCATCACAGCGGCTGCCCGGGGTGTGTGTGTGTGCAAAATTCAGATTTTGCACCAGGCTCCATTTTCCCTCTATGCCTCTGCCCAGAGGTGAGGGACAGGGGAGGGCAGGGCAGGGGAGTCTGCCATCCCCGACCTCGGAGAGCTGCTTTTATAAGCGCTAGGCTTGGGGAGGCGTGGCCATTCCCTAGGGGTGGGGGCGGGTGTGGCCCCACTCCCGACCCCCCCATAAAAAAATCTATACCTACGTCCCTGCCAGGCCTCCCAAACTTTCAGGTTGTTTTAACATTTTTTTCCCGTTTCTCTCTTGTAGGGTGAGCCCGGAGACCCTGGTATTAGAGTAAGTGGCTGGTTGCTTCCTTCCCAGTTTCTACTTTTATCAGTTTGGGGAAACTAGCTCATAGCTCTTTCTGCACAATCAAAATAAAACATTTTGAGGCAGGAAATAAAAATGTTTTCCTCGAGGTGTTCCACAACGGTTTTAGCCTCAGACGTTTTGTTTCCAGCCTCAAAACATTGTATGTGCCTCCATAATTTTAGCAATGCTTTTTCCGATAACGTATTCAAAGTGTTTCCACTTGCTGTGTGGTCTTTCTAAAATGTTTGTATGTTTTTTAGATTCCTAGGCCGCCCATCCCCATAGGGCTCAGGGCAGCGTACAATCAGTAAAACAATAATCCGGTAACAATAAAGGCTTAAAACCCCTACAACCATAAAACATCATCAAAATTTCAACAACAATTAAACCCAAATTCCGAGAAACGGCGACTTCCAGTGGTGGGATCCACAAATTTTAGTAGCAGGTTCCCATGGTGGTGGGATTCAAACTGTGGCGTAGTGCCAATGGGGCTGGGCGGGGCACGACGGGGGCGTGGCCAGGCATTCCGGGGGCGGGGTATTCCGGGGCGGGGCTGTGGCGGGGCAGCCTTGGCCGCTGCACCGGAAGTCCTTGGGCGGGGAAACTTGAAGTGCACACAGGCGCTAGGCTTTGCCACGCACGCGCCGGTAGTATCCACCTCCTGCTAGACTGCTTCCAGTTCTGCGCGCTACTGCTGAGAGGAGGGGCGTAACTAAGGCAAAAATCACGTGGCAAAATCACCCATTAGTAACCCCCTCTCAGCACACACAAATAATTAGCAACCTACTCTCGGGAACCTGTGAGAACCTGCTGGATCCCACCTTTGGCGACTTCCCTCACAAACCCATAGGAGGCCAATATATGACATGATGATTCAGTATAGCTGGTCAGATGGAAAAGCCTGGCGGAACAGCTCTGTCTTGCAGGCCCTGTAGAACTCATTCAGATTCCGCAGGGCCGTGATTTCCATAGGGAGCTTGTTCCACCAGGTAGGGGCCAGGACCGAGAAGGCCCGGACCCTCATAGAGGCCAGCTGGATGTCCTTTGGGCCGGGGATCTCCAGAAGGTTCCCCTCCAAGGAGCGGAGAGACAGAATGGGGCAGTATGGAGAGAGGTGGTCCCTCAGGTTTCCCGTGCCTCTCTGCAGTCTCTGGACTTCCTCCTCAGTGCCATTTCCTGAGTTTGCTCCATCATCTCACCTGCTTATTTTCATCAAGCTTGAAGAACATTTATTTTAAAGGGTGATATCTTCAACGCCTCAAGTGCATGACCTATGAAGAATTGCAGCACAAGCAGTGGTGGGATCCAAAAATTTTAGTAACAGGTTCCCATGGTGGTGGGATTCAAACAGTGGCGTAGCGGCAGTGGGGCTGGGTGGGGCACGACGGGGCATGGCCGCGCATTCCAGGGGCGGGGCATTCTTGGGCGGGGCTGTGGCAAGGACGCTGCCGCTGCGCCGGTCCTCGGGCGGGAAACGAATGCACGCAGGCGCAGGCTGCCGCGCAGGCCGGTGCCCCTCCTGCTAGACTGCTTCAAGTTCTGCGCGCTACTGCTGAGAGGAGGGGCGTAACGAAGGCAAAGATCACGTGGCAAAACCACCCATTAGTAACCTCCTCTCGGCACACACAAATGATTAGTAACCTACTCTCGGGAACCTGTGAGAACCGGCTGGATCCCACCTCTGAGCACGAGGCTTTGAAGCATCGAAGCATCGGATCCCCAGAGGATAACAAAGTCAGAAGATGATTCAGAAGACATAACGTAGGGTTGCCCACTATAGCTTAGGAAGTACCTGAAGATTCTGGGGGTGGGGCTGAGAAGGGTGGGATTTGGGAGGGGAGGGGCTTCAATGAAGTAGAATGCCATACAGTCCACCTTCCCAAGTGGGCAATTCCTCCAGATGAATGGATTTCTGTCGCTTGGAGATCAGTTGTAAGGTCTCCAGCCACTGCTTGGAGGTTGGAAACCCTACACAACGAGGCGATAAAACGGTTCCTTGTATTTCCCAGGGGCCTCGGGGGAAGAGTGGCGTCAAGGGAGATAAAGGCGAAGTGGGAGAGACTGTGAGTATTGCCTCTCATTCATCTTTCTGGTCTGTAGAAATTTCAAAGGGATATTTCATATCTTTTAGGAAGAGGAGACATTCCTTCCCCTTGTGTGTAAAGTGCCACCAAGTCACACATGACTTATGGCCAGTGGTGGGATCCAAAAATTTTAGTAACAGGTTCCTGTGGTGGTGGGATTCAAATAGTGGCATGGCTCCAATGGGGCGGGGCGGGGCGGGGCACGACGGGGGCGTGGCCGGGCATTCTGGGGGCGGGGCATTAATCATTTCTCTGTTACTGTAAAAAACTCTTACTGTAAAAAAAAAGTTCCTAATTTCCAGCTGGTATCTTTCTGTCCATAATTTAAACTCATTATAGCAAGTCCTATCGTCTACTGCCAACAGAAACAACTACTTCTCCTCTAATTGACTGCCTGTCCAATACTTAATACTTTCAAATACTTAATTTTGTTTCTAGAAATCAAAAGAAGGAAACTTTCCTTAAACAAGGAACTTTACCGTATTTCTAAAACATGTTTTTAAAACAGCCCAGCAGGGAGAATTATCCTGTTTTCTACCTTCGCTAACCAGCCACATAGAAAACAACAGGACTTGATGATTTTTGGACCTAATGGGATTTCTAACGGAAAAGCGGACCCAGTTAGTAACCCCCTCTCGGCACACACAAATAATTAGTAACCCACTCTCGGGAACTGGTGAGAACCTGCTGGATCCCACCTCTGCTTATGGCCATCTCAGCAAGGGGCATTCAAGACAAAACGGGAAGCAGAGGTGGTTTGCCATAGTCTTCCTCTGCAGAGCCAGCCTTGGTGATCTCCCATCCAAGTACTGACCCTGTTTAGCTTTCGAGTTATGGTGACCCAACAAGGGCTGTCAAGGCAAGTGAGAAGCTGTCAAGGCAAGTGAGAAGCAGGGGTAGTTTTTGTTTAGAAGTTTTTGTTTAGAAGCATGCCCGACGAACAGAACACAAAAATAAGACATCCCCTGAAAATAAGACATAGCGCATCTTTGGGAGCAAAAATTAATATAAGACACTGTCTTATTTTCGGGGAAACATGGTACCAAGAACATGGGCCAGATAAACTGTGAAACTTCAGCCAGGTTTGTCTGACATGGGAGTTTCCTCACCTGAGCTCTGGCAGTCCTTCAGGGTTCTCGGATATTGGAAATATTTGAAGACTCCTCCTTGCTTAATCCATTCATATTAGTCTCCCAAATCTATCTGTTCTGTGAAAGCTTTGGCATAAACATTTGGCCTTTGTGCTCAACTGAAATCAAGCCGCTGCAGACTTGCGGCTGATGAAATTGCTCTCCAGAGTTTGGAATGGCTCACCAGATCCACAGGTTGTGAAAAGCAACACATCTTCGTCTTCTCCAGGGAAAGGCCGGCCTACCTGGGCCAATCGGACTGGATGGCACTCCTGGAGAGACTGGGCCCAAGGGTGAAAAGGTACTGGTTCTAAAATATTCTTAAATTCACAGTTCAGGACAGCACAGGGCAGGTAGCTAAGGCAACCTGGCCCGGCTGGCCTCCACCTGGGCCAGGACTTTCACAGCCCTTGCCCCTGCCTGGTGGAACACTCTTCCTCCAGCTGTCCGGGCCCTGCGGGATCTTGGTGAGTTCCGCAGGGCCTGCAAGACGGAGTTGTTCCGCCGGGCCTTTGGAGTGCCCAGCCGCTGATATGTGTGCCCCTTCCATCCTCCTGTATTTCGGGCCCATTACCATCTGTGGGACCCATTCTTTTTCTCCCCTCTTGGGAGGGTCTAATAGGAATTGTTGCGGGCATTGATGTTTATTATTTGCTGCATTTTAACTTAAATTATTTAAAGTCTATTATGTATTTGTAATTTTATGTTGTTCACCGCCCAGAGCCCTTCGGGGGTTGGGCGGTATATAAGACTGATAGATAAATAAATAAATAAAATAAAACTCACTGTGACTTTTATCGTTGCCGATGGCCTTGTGAGTGATCCAATCCAAAGTGCGTTTGAGATCATTTCTCATGTCTCAGAAAAAATGGTCTGGAAAAAATGGGGCAAATTATAATTGGGCAAGCTGCAATTTGGGGGTGGTGATGCAACAATTGTGGGGTTGCCAACGTCCAGGCAGGACCTGGAGATCTCCAGGAAACACAACTGATCAGCTCCTCTGGAGAAAACAACTATTTGGGAAGGGGAACTCTACAGCAGAAAACTCTGCTGAGGCCCTTTCCCAAACCCTCCCCACCCCAGACATCACCTGCAAATCTGTAGGAATTTCCCAGCCCCAAATTGGCAACCATGCTAGCAAAATCAGAAGAAGAGTTGGATTGATATCCACCCTTTCTCTCCTGCAAGGAGACTCAAAGGGGCTTACAAACTCCTTTTCCTTCCCCCCTCACAACAAACACCCTGTGAGGTAGGTGGGACTGAGAGAACTCTGTAGAGCTGTGACTAGCCCAAGGTCACCCAGCTGGAGTGTGTTGGAGTGCACAAACAAATCTGAATTCCCCAGATAAGTCTCCAAAGCTCAGGTGGCAGAGCGGGGAATCAAACCCAGTTCCTCCAGAATATAGTACACCTGCTCTTATAAAGAGTATTTATTATTATTATTATATTGATACAAAAACAGTTATACACAGCAAACAAGATCAATATGCTGGATTGTTGTTGTTGTTGTTGTTGTTGTTGTTGTTGTAGTTTTCACAGCTGCCAGATCTTTAGCTGGTTGTTGGCCTTCATTACAATTCGAGCCTCACCCAGAGGCCTAGGAAGTTGTAATGTATCGGCGTAGTATTCAGGCGGATTCCAGCAGGGCTGCCTTCTGAATTTGACAGATGTTAATTTTGTCAATTTGAAGATGTTTCAAGTGCTGCCCTAGTATTTTTGGGATGGTAGTATTAGTAGTATTAGTAGTATTAGTATTAGTATTAGTATTACTTAAACTTGTATACCGCCCTCCCCCGGAGGGCTAAGGGCGGTGCATTACGCCGCTGCTGCTCCGGAAATCAGGAAGGTGATAAATCCTGTTTGTGAGTTGTATTCCTACCCACCCCAGGCTAGTCACCACACCAATGATTGAGTAGTTCTTCTTCTGTCCTCATCACATGCCCACTTTATTAATAAAAGTTGTGGTGGCAAGCCCTTTCCAGTTGCAGATCCTCTATAGCGCTGCCAACTCCATGTTGGGAGATTCCTGGAGATTTGGAGCGCAGAGCCTGCGGAGAGAGGGGTTTGAAGAAGGGCAAGAATACTGTCAACATTGTTTTGTATAATAGCCTCTCCTTCCTTCCTTTCCAGGGCGAGGTGGGAATTGGCGTGCCCGGGCCTCCCGGGCTCAAGGGAACAGATGGAGAAAAGGTAGGTTTTTCTTTTCTTATGAGGCTGTTGAAACTGATACTCAGGCCCCTTCCGCACATACAGAATAATGCACTTTCAATCCACTTTCAATCCACTTTGCGGCTGGATTTTACAGAATAGCAAAATCCACTTGTAAACAATTATGACAGTGGATTGAAAGGGCATTATTCTGCATGTGCAGAAGGGACCTCAGTCTGCATAGTTGCAAGAAGTCGAACCAAACCCCAAATGGCTTCCATGCGAGGTGGAGCCAAACACCATAACTCTCCGCCTTCTCGCTTTGCAAAAGAATTGCAAGAAGGGAAGAAAAATATCGGTAATTCTATAAGGGTCCAGCTACCTACAGTGCAATATTATTATTATTATTATTATTATTATTATTATTATTATTATTATTATTATTATTATTATCATCATCATCATCATCATCATCATCATCATCATCATCATCATCATCATCATCATCATCATCATCATCATCATCATCATCATCATCATCATCATCATCATCATCATTATTAATTCGGCTTAATAGACCGCCCAACCCCCAAAGGGCTCTGGGCAGTGTACAATGAGACATAAAACAAATACAATATAAGGTCTCATAATTACAGTATAACAATAAAACATTAAAATTCATTAAAATACATTATAGCAGCAATTCCAGATAAAAATACATATTTACATATTTAATAAGTGTACCTATTGTACAGAATAAAAATGGCTAGTTGAAAAAGACAGGTTCTGCAAACCACATCCCAACATATATTGCACATAAATCTCATAAATAACAACACTGGGGTTATTACAGTTGATGAATATATCAAATGACCAGCAGAACCATATGCATGTTGGCCCTTACGGAATTCCTCAGAGGAATTCCTCAGTGAATTAACATTTCCATTCCATAGCCTTCATTGGCATCACAACAATATTAACAACACAGAGATCACAAAAATAGAATTGTATTATTTAAAATTAAGTTATAAATCTCCAAAACACAATGTTATTAAAAGGAGAAAGGAGATAACCCGCCCCCCCCCCCCCGCACAAATTATCCTTGATTGAGTCAATCCATCTCACTTTGGATGTTCCTCTGTTCGTGCTCACTTCGACTTTTCCTAAGTTAGTTTTATTGTCTTTTCCGGTTACTCTTGCCTTCTCATTAAGTACAATAGCCTCAATTTAGTCCAGGGGTAGGGAACCTGCGGCTCTCCAGATGTTCAGGAACTACAATTCCCATCAGCCCCTACCAGCATGGCCAATTGGCCATGCTGACAGAGGCTGATGGGAATTGTAGTTCCTGAACATCTGGAGAGCCGCAGGTTCCCTACCCCTGGTTTAGTCATTTTAGCTTCTAGGGACAACTGAGGCTTGATTTGATCTAGAACCTACTTATTTGTTTGTTTGGCAGGCCACAATATCCGTAAAACTCTCCTCCCACACATTTCAATGGAATCTACTTTCTCCCTGTCAGCTTCCTTCACTGTACAACTTTCACGTCCATACATAACAACAACGAATACTGCAGCATGAATTTAGCTTGGTCTTGGCTGCCAGCAACACGTACTTGGCCTAGCATGCTAAAAAACCTTGGGACAACTCCAAAACGTTTTCAGCAGGAGCTCCAAGCCTATCTGCCTACAACTGTAGGTCAAAGTTGTGCTGCTGATCTTTGGGGGCTGAAGAAAGGAATGGTCCAAGGCAAAATTTGGGAACAGTGAAAAATTTGGGAACATTCCAACTTGAATTCCTTTCTCTCTCCTTTACAGGGGCTACAGGGATTTCTCGGACCCCAAGGACAGAAGGTAAGTTTTCAATGATGCTCAGCCAAACCTTTGGAGATGGGCCCTAAGAACATAAGAACATAAGAACTAGCCTGCTGGATCGGACCAGAGTCCATCTAGTCCAGCACTCTGCTACTCGCAGTGGCCCATCAGATGCCTTTGGGAGCTCACATGCAGGATGTGAAAGCAATGGCCTTCTGCTGCTGCTGCTCCCGAGCACCTGGTCTGCTAAGGCATTTGCAACCTCAGATCAAGGAGGATCAAGATTTGTAGCCATAGATCGACTTCTCCTCCTTAAATCTGTCCAAGCCCTTTTTAAAGTTATCCAGGTGAGTGGCCATCACCACCTCCTGTGGCAGCATATTCCAAACACCAATCACACGTTGCGTGAAGAAGTGTTTCCTTTTATTAGTCCTAATTCTTCCCCCCAGCATTTACAATGAATGCTCCCTGGTTCTAGTATTGTGAGAAAGAGAGAAGAGATTGCCCTATAGAACTCACCCACATGCCTGACAGGATGCGTATAAAAAGAATATCATACTGTGGCCAACTACCCAGTTCTGACCATATGTGGTTCTTCCAAGGGGAGAGCTTGCAAACATCCATTTTTCCTCTGGGTTTGCAAAACCAAGGGGGTTATAAAGCAACAGGCAATCTGCTATGCTTTGCTGCATTCACCTTGGAGAACCAGAAACGGAGCAAGTGTGCCTTGGGAGTGCTTGATGGAAGATCATAGAATCATAGCTTCCAACATAGAGTTGGAAGAGACCACAAGAGCCATCAAGTCCAACCCCCTGCCATTCAGGAAGACACAATCCAAGCACTCCTGACAGATGGCCATCCAGCCTCTCTTTAAAAACCTCCAAAGAAGGAGACTCCACCACACTCCGAGGTAGTGCATTTCACTGTCGAACAGCCCTTATTGTCAGGAAGTTTTTCCTGATGTTTAGGTGGGATCTCTTTTCCTTCACCATGAACCAGCAGCAGAAAACAAGCTTGCTCCCTCACCAACACGACATCCCTTCAGATATCTAAACAGGGCTATCATGCCACCTCTTAACCTTCTCTTCTCCAAACTAAACATTTCCAACTCCTCTGTTGCCACGGGGAATGCTCTGGTGCAGTCGGGAATTCTTCACAGTGGGGTGCTGATTCTCAGAGCTTGTTTTGTGTTCAGAGTCACTTAAAACTAAAATAGTGAAAGTGAGTGGGGGGGAGAATGGGGGGAGATTCAGCCAATCAGAATGCAGGAAACGGAGGTCGTCTGCGCATGCACGGAAGACATTGCGGAAGAGCTCGTGGTGTAAATGGAGAAGCACCGAGCTCATGAAGAAGCATTTGGGGCGTAATGCGCTGGCCCTGCTTCAAATCCTATTGTTACCGCCAGGAAAATAAACAAAATATTTTCCTGAGTCAGGTTGCCTGGCTACACTGGCTCCATGCCTGGACACGGAGACTTGTGTGGTTCAGAAACCTCCATAAGGTTCACAAAGAACGTATGTGTATGTTTGTGCCAATGTTATATGATTTCCCTGTTGTTTATGTCATTCTAGGATGTAATAAAAGCCCCTCTTTAGTTGAATTTATGATGTGCCTGCAGTTTAGGATTTTGGTTTAACAAGGTTCTTCAGTTAGTTTAAGGTTTTGTTATTGTTAGATTTAAGAAAGCCATGCCTATAAGTATAAGCATATGTATTTATCCTGTAAGGTTTTCCTAACGTTTAAGTTTAGAAATGTTATTTTTAAAATTTGTGTCTGATGGCCAAAGCAGTGGCCAGAAAGGTTTGATATTAAGGGACAAGAACGTTGGCTCTGGAATGCAGCTTAGACCAACGCCCAGCCGACCCTTTGACAAAGACAAAGACCCTCTTTGGACTTGCAAATTGGATCTGTTGCCAGCACCCAAAGGTCCCCAGCCAATAGGAGACCAGTGAAGAGTCAACAGTAGGGCAAAAGCGCAGCAGCAGGCACGCTCCCCAGATCTACCACGGGGCATTTTGAACGTGAAAAATCAGCCACGGATTGTAAGCCGGGTGGCCGCACAAGTGTCTGGGCTTGTTTTCTGTGAATAACTGATTTTGTTTTTAATGAATTTGCAGAGTGGTGATTATATATGGTTCAGTTACTGGTCATGAGAGATTCCTCAGATGGTTGGGACCCCTAAGGCACTAACATTTCTATGTTTCTTTTTTTAGGGTGAACGTGGAGCGCCAGGGCCAGAAGGACAAGCTGGTTTGAGGGTAGGGATGAAGACAGAAAGATAGTTGAGCCAAGTTCACGCATGCAGGAGAATGAGGCAGGAGAAACCTAAGAGGATAAGATTGCCTGTGCCATATCAGACTGCTGTGGTGGATCCCAGTTCTAAACACTCCTTTACTTAGAAAACTTCATGTTGAGTTGCCAAACCTCAGAAAGCAACACCCAGGAGCCATTGGGTGGGGCAGTTATATCACTTCTGGCAAAAAATGGAGGGCACACTTATGTCAGTTCTGGTAAGAAAAATAAAAGAGAAGAAGAAGAGTTTGGATTTATATCCCCCCTTCTCTCCTGTAGGAGACTCAAAGGGGCTTACAATCTCCTTGCCCTTCCCCCCTCACACCCTGTGAGGTGGGTGGGGCTGGGAGAGCTCCGAAAAGCTGTGACTAGCCCAAGGTCACCCAGCTGGCATGTGTGGGAGTGCACAGGCTAATCTGAATTCCCCAGATAAGCCTCCGCAGTTCAAGCGGCAGAGCAGGGAATCAAACCTGGTTCCTCCAGATTAGAAGGCACCTGCTCTTAACCACTACGTCACTGCTGCTCCAAAGTACATGAAACCAATCTAATCCCAACCCTAAAACTGTAGGGACCTTAAAATATTACAATACCCACATATCTAGGCCTTACAATTTGTTAGAAGTGAAGGACTTTTATGCTGTTTCCTGCTTCAACCACAGTGGGGGTTTTACTAGTAAGCCAGATATTAGATAGGGACCCAGTGATTGACTCTATCATGCTGGACCCATAACCTGTTGGATAATCTCTTTGGAGAGATTATATCTTTGCATTACAAGCAGAGTGTGTTGGAGGCTGGAGCACAGTGAGTGCACAGGCTAATCTGAATTCCCCAGATAAACCTCCACAGCTCAGGCGGCAGAGCTGGGAATCAAACCCGGTTCCTCCAGATCAGAGTGCACCTGCTCTTAGCCACTACGCCACTGCTGCTCCTTTTAGATGCTCTAGCACTTAAAAAAACTGTATGGTTTTGCCATAGAGTTTTTGTAAAATGCTTGAGCATTAGTCCCCAGCCTGCTGCCCATGGGACTATGGTGCCTCCAGCACCTTTTCTGACACCCACCAAATGTTTTTAGGAAGTGAGCCAGGTTAGGTAAGGGTTTTGCCCAGCAAGGCTTCTGATTGACTAGTGGAATTTTGATTGGCTGCAGTTTTTTTTAAAAAAAATATTGCTTTGGCAGAAGCTCCTACCACAAAACACAAGGATCTGCACTGTGTTGCTGAAGTTAAGCTGTGAGAGCCATTTTGTGGCTCGTTCCTCTTCCTGTGGAAGTCATTTTGTTTCTGCGTTCACCATGCTGTGTCCAAATTCCACAGGTGCCTGCAGGCTCAAAAAGGTTATGGGCCCTTGTACTAGAGCATCCTCTGTGCTACTTCCAGTTTTTGCAGGAAGTGATGTAAGTGTGCCGGTGCACGCTTCACCCCTCCCCCCATTTCCTTCCACTGGCTTCCAATGCACCAGTAGGAAAAGAGTCAGTATTCCAATCTCCTCAGGTTCCCCACATCCCCCAGATCTCTAGGAATTTTCCAATCAGAGCTGATGACTGTAGACACCAGGAAAGGAATCGGGGGATGCCTTTGGTGTGCAACACATGTGGTCTGCCACAGAGTTGTAGCCAGTGCCATGATGCTACCACCATAACTATATGAGAACATTGAAAGAATCCTACTGCATCACATCTAGTCCAGAGACTGGCAGAAATTAAACGGTCTACAATCAAGACATGGAAGTCAACTATTCCCCCTGGTTTGGCTTCCGAGTAACTAGTACACAGCCTTTGAACCCGGAGGTATCATGGCTGATTGGCCTTTTCTCCATGAATTCATGTAATCCATCCAAGCTAAATTGCTGTCATTTGTCCTTGTAGCAATGAAGTTAATTTAGAATTTGCCTTGTCTCCAGTCGCTAAGCAGGAAGTTGATAAATGTTTATTGGCTCCAACATCAAAAATATTTGAGCATTATGAATTATTGGGATGAGCAGATCTTAGAAATGGGTATTGTTCCTGTTTGAGGGGGGATGCCAGTTCTCCTGCAAGGCTTGGGGTTTGCAATGTTAAACCTGTTAGACAAACGGAATTGTTTGCTTTGAATAATAGATTGATTCTTTGTTGTTGTTGTTGTTTTGATCCAGGGTAAAAAAGGCCAAGATGGTGTCAAAGGAGAAAAGGTGATGTTTCCTGAACTGGGGAGGACTAGATGACAAACAGCTATGGCAGGGAGCAGAAGAAATAGGCTCAGTTTGGATCAATCAAGATTATGAATTAATTGAACTGGGTGTGGGTAGTGTGGCAATCTGAACCAATGGTAAAACCCTCATGGTGCAACAATTACAGTATTGGACTAGTTCTCGAAAGACCCAGGTTTGAACTCCCACTCTGCCAGGGAAGCTGCCTCTGGGCCGGTCACACACTTTGAGACTAGTCTACTTCACAGGGCTGTTGTGAGGATAAACTGGAAGAGGGAAGAACGATGTTATGAGATGCTTTTGGCCACTGTCGGGGAGAAAGGTGGGGTGTAAGTGAAGTAAATAAAATAAATTGAACATGTGCTACTCCAATTACTATGGTTAGTTAGAATTATAGCCTCCCCCTCTGCTGGCTGTTGTGGGTTTTCTGGGCTGTGTGGCCATAAACTGGTGGTTTTTGCTCCTAATGTTTCATCTGCATCTGTCACTGGTATCTCCAGGGGCACATCTTACCATGACGTGCTGCTGAAAACATTAGCAGGGAATTCTGGGAGATCTCTACGAACATTCTAAAAGTGGAAAACAGTTGCTCCCTGACTCTTGCGGAGGAAAGATGTTGTTATGTGTTCTGTTAACCAAAAGCCTCTGACTGAAATACTTAATATTGTAATGCTTGAAATTGTAACCAAACAATGAACTGTGAATGCATCAGTGTATATGAGTGATACTTTGTTCATGTTTATGATCTATTTCTCTCCCAGTTTAAGTAAAGCTCTCTTTTGTTTATGATTTCTGAGGTAAAAAGGCTGGTCTTTAGCAAGATAAGTGTTTTTAACTTAAAGTGGCGCACAAAGCTACGTTCTGCTCGTTACTCTGCAAACAGGATTATATACACATGTACCTGTTGACCTTCACTAGGAATGGATGCAGTTGCATACATCTTGCCTAGGGCAAAACATACGACAACTTCTCCCAATTGTGGGGGATACTGATAACACTGAGAAATTGATTTTTCTATTATCCAATGGTGATTCATACATTTCCAACTGAGTAGCCCTTTTTGCTCATGCCGCAAGAAGAATCAGGCTACTTATAATGTAATGATGATGTGTTTTATTATTTGACATGGATATTTATATCGGTACTAATTAAGTTTATTTTAGATATATTGGTATTGATGGGAAGGTTTTAAATTGCCATCTGAGGTTTTTCTGGTTTTATTCAAAGTACTGTATTGTATAGATTTTAAATATTGTTATATTATAATTTTGTTATGTTTTGCGCTGCCCAGAGCCCTCCAGGGGAGGGCGGCTAATAAATCCAATGAATGAATGAATGAATGAATGAATGAATGAATGAATGAATGAATGAATGAATGAATGAATGAATGAATGAATGAATGACAAAGTAGCGCTGGATGAGCTGGCAGTTTGACTCCAATTCTGCCCTACCCTATCACCCAGAATTCCATTTTCTCTCCTGTAGCACCATTCAACTGCTTGGCACTGGTGATGATGTGCAGTTTCATAGACTAATAAGACTCTTGACACTCACATAGACCATGTGGTTTCCTAGCTGTCTTTGTGCTTCTTCTTAGTGTATGATAAGTGTTCATGTTCTCTCCTTTGCAGGGAGAGCGTGGCGAGATGGGGGTGAAAGGTCTTCACGGAATCGCGGTAAGATAACCAGGGCACGCGTTTGTTTTTTGAGCCATTGCTCTAAAATTTGGTTGATTCCAAAACCTTCCTAACCCATTACAGATGAGGCATTTCAACAGTCCAAATCTGCTGTTAAGCCAGCCCAGGAAATCAAGGAGTGCCATAAACTGGCAAATAGGAACCTCATTGACCTAGGAATGAGGTCCTGAGGAGGGCCCTGAGGAGGGTGACTAAAATCATAAAAGGTCTGGAATCCATGCCCTATGACAGTGATGGCGAACCTTTTCGAGACCGAGTGCCCAAACTTTAACACAAAACCCACTTATTTATCGCAAAGTGCCAACCCGGCAATTTAACCTGAATGCTGAGGTTTTAGTTTAGAAAAAATGGTTGGCTCTGAGGCATGCGTTACTCAGGAGTAAGCTTGGTGGTAGTTGTTGGCTTTGCTTTGAAGCAACCGTGCAACTCTTCGAATGGGTGAATCACGACCCTAGGAGGGTTTACTCAGAAGCAAGCCATATTGCCAGCAACCAAGCTTACTCCCAGGTAAAGGATCATGCTTTAGTTCTTTGCATGAAAATCAGTGGGGTTTAACAGCGCTCAACAGGGCTACCTGTACTGCTTCCCCAAAACTAGGTCTAAGGTTTAATGCTAATAATCGAGCCCAGCGGCCCAGTCCAGCCTAGATGTGTATGTGGGAGGGAGGCGATTTCCCCTCCACATAATGAACTCTGTTTGTGCGTGCTCACAGAGAGGGCTCTGAGTGCCACCTCTGGCACCCACCATCACTGCCCTATGAGGAGCGACTTTTGAAAAATCAGTGGGTGGAGAAGAATCCCTAGGTGGCCATTTTGGAAAAATCAGGGATCCGAATGTCCAAAACCCAATTAGTGGGCAAGAATTCTTAGGGGCCACTGAGCAGAATGCTGTTAAAACCACTGTGATAGCCCAAGGGATTCCTGTGATACAGGTGGTTTTATCCATGGCAGCCATTTTAATATTGGGACTTCTTTTTTCTACAGTGGAAGCACACTACTTTCACTTCCCCTGACCAATTCAGAATCACATTTTTATCTTTTGGTGGGACAGAGTATAGTCTAGGCTTGCCTCTCCCTGCTCCGCCTAGCGCATCCCTAGGTATCAGATCTTGCTTGCTTTGAGCTCTGTAACTTTAGACTAGGGGTTCCCATTGTGATGCCTGTAGGCATTATGGGGGCTGCCGCTGCTGGTATCTTTTCTGGCACCTGCCGAGTGTTTTTAGAAAGTGGGTGGGGCCAGGGGGACTTTTGTCCATCAGGGCTTTTGATTGGCCATTGGAGATCTGATTGGCAGTGTAGATTAAATTAACATTGGTTCGGTGACAGCTGTCTCTGCAGCGTTGGTTTTATTCTCTCACACATTCCTCTTTTATAGAAACACTGCTCTTGTCCCCTTCTTCTGTGTGCGGTTCCACCTCCTTTTGTGGCCATTTTATGATTGGCTCCACCTTTCATGACAGCCATTTTTGTTGCTGTGCCCACCAACCTGTGACAGAATTCACAGGTGCCCACAGGATCCAAAAAGGTTGGGGAACCCTGCCTTAGACCCTCACCTGACCACTCAGATGCCTGCTTGGTTTGACCTCTTCTCCTTTCTCTGGTCCTTTGTACCCTTGGATGAAGCCCTGGTGCTCTGAGTTTGACCCATAGCTTTGGTCTCATTCACATGTCTCTAAAGTTGATTCCCCACTGCAGAGTCGACTAGATTCGACCCGGTTCCCTGAAAAGGAACTGACCTAGGTCGACTCCATTGTTACTCCTCACAGCAGCCGAGTTTGTCCCACCAGAGCTGAGCTCAGAGGGCGGGATCACCTCAGCGCCTCTTCTGCTCTTTGTTCCCAATTGGCTGTCGTGTTACCATGGGAACGTGAACGTGCATCCGTTTTTTTTACATAACAGCAACATAGCCACAAATCAGTGCTCTATGTAGCTAAAAGCAGCGTGTAAACGTGTGCTGTTTATATGTATGGCTATCGCTTCATATACAAGAAGGATTTTTTTTAAAGGGTGTGCTTTTCCCCGCCGCAAGTCTTTTGTTCTGAGCATGCCCAAAACACTGAACTGTGATTGGCTGACCGGAGGGAACAGTTCCTTGATGATTCCACACTTTACCAGCTTCGACCTGAGTTCAACCTAGGTTGACTGAAAAAGTTGTACCTCCCTGATGGAGTCGGAATTTGACAGTTTGAGGGGGTGAAGCTGGGACGGAACCGTGTCGAACTCAGTGGCTGTGGGGAATACCTAAGTCAAACCTAGGTTGAACCTAGGTCAAACCTGCCAGTGGGGAATTGACCTAAGAGAAGTTGTTAGTTCACCTTGACTGAATGTTTGGGGCTAGAATGTAAAATCTTCCACCTATGTCCCAACAAAACATCTTGTCTGTTCCCAATTAGTGGAAAGCTTATCTTGACTTTCTGAAGATCTATTGACTCTGCAGATCCACAGACCCCACCTTGTAGAATCAAGTCCCTGGTAGATTTGTGGGGCTTAATTTGCAGGTAGATCAGAAGAAGAAATTTGTCAGTTTGGTTTCTTTTAGACCCGTTCTCTGAGTACAGTGAAGGTATTCTACAAAAGATGCCCAACCTGAGTATACTACCTCCAAATGTAAAGATGTTCCTTGTGATGGCTCCCCATCATCTTTTGGGAAATGGGAAAAACCCACAAAACAGGCATTAGAAAATTAAACGAATATTGTATCACAGTAAATTATTTTGGGAGACAAATTTCCTAACTAATAGGTTGCCACTGTTATCGCAACTGTTATTTTAATTATAATCTGTGGAATTTTTTGGGTGATTTGCAGGGTCTTCCAGGGCCAATTGGACCAAAAGGAGATCAAGTAAGTAAAAACGGAACTGTTGGTCCAGTTGTGTAACAAAAAAAGATACAAAATCAACAATATTGTTCGATTCAAGGCTCTCATTGAGGAAGTCATCTTTAGCCAGGCTGTAATACTTCAGTTAATACGGGGGTGCTCACAACTGAATGCTTGTCGATACCCCCATCCTCCAAAACCTCCGTTAGAAAATTAGCATGTCAGAGATATGCTCCCTGAAGTGTTAGTTCTCCACAGACAGAGATTTTGGATGGCTTCCACATACAAAGTAAACCCAGCTCTCAAGTGAAGGGATTTTGATTCCCTTTTCTCTAGACAGGTTACGCCAAGGGCGGAAGCAGGGCAGGAGCCTAGAAATAGGGATGGCAACCTCTAGAGGACATCTGGGCATCTCCCGGAAATAACAACAGAGAAGGCTTTTGAAGGAGCAGTAAAAGCAGGGCGTCTTTTGGGTGTGGGATGAGATATGTGCCTTTAAAGCTGTTGATGGGCCGACTTCAGAGAAATGAAGAAACCAGAGCCCATTTGAGGCTTCAGCAAGCAGCTGCACTAAAGGCTGCCTCTTCGCATGTAAATGCAAGGAGAGCCCTCTGCAAGCCCACTGCACATAGAACAGTCTAAGGTAAGCGTTCCATTTGTAATGGGCCTAACTATATTCTCCTTGCCTTTTCACAGGGCATTCAAGGCTTCCCTGGAGCTCCAGCGATGGGGGTAATTATGAGTTTCTAGGCACTCCTATTAAGTAACAAGTATTAAACAAAGGAAAGACAGTTCCTGTGAAGGTACTTTTTTCCCCCATGTTTCACATTATCAGGCATGAGTCCTTATTGGTTGTGGTTTGTTTCCCATAATAGAGCAAAATTTACAGGCAACTTGTACAGGACAAACCCTACGCAGTGGCGTAGGAGGTTAAGAGCTCGTGTATCTAATCTGGAGGAACCAGGTTTGATTCTCCACTCTGCCACCTGAGCTGTGGAGGCTTCTCTGGGGAATTCAGATTAGCCTGTACACTCCCACACACGCCAGCTGGGTGACCTTGGGCTAGTCACAGCTTCTCGGCGCTCTCTCAGCCCCACCTACCTCCCAGGGTGTTTGTTGTGAGGGGGGAAGGGCAAGGAGATTGTCAGCCCCTTTGAGTCTCCTGCAGGAGAGAAAGGGGGGATATAAATCCAAACTCCTCCTCTTCCTCCTCTTCAGTAGGCCAGCCAAGGGATTCTCCCTCTTCGAAGTCCTGCTGCCTGCAATTGCTGGTACCACAGAGTTTCTGGTGATTCCTAGAGCTGCCCTTCAACACTTTTGGGTAGCTCTAGGAATTGGCAGGAACTTTATGGTATGAACTTCCTGTAAGTTGGAAAGGCCGCATTGTTCTTTTTAATCTTTTTCACAGGGTGCGGCTCCCTTTCCACTAGTTTGGCTCAAAAATGACATCATGACATTGCACCGATGGAATCTTTTTGTTCATTTTTCACTGCTGGTCTACCAAATGGTGGCGGGGATAAGGTGGCGATCTCTGAGTTGGGAAATACCATGAAATTTTGACAGTGGAGCCTGAGGAGGGCAGCTTTGGGGGAGGGAAGGAAATTTAGTGGGATGCAGTGCCATAGAGTCCAGCTTCCAAAGCATCCATTTTCTCCAGGTGAGCTGATCCCTGTTACCTGGAGATCAGTTGTAATCCTAGAAGATGCTGTTTTGAACCCCACTCCTTTTGTTCATCTTTGCTCGGCTTTCTAGTGGTCCACAGTGGGCCATCACAACTGTTGTGCCCTCCCTCTGGAATGAACTATCAGAAGACATCTGGGCTCAACGGGAGCTGATGACATTTCAGAGACTATGTAAGGCAGAATTATTTCGGCTTGCTTTCGGCTCATAATAGCTCTCAATTGTGTTGGAAGTGAATGAGTGTTACACTGTTTCCTGCCTCAACCACAGAGGGGTTTTTATTAGTAAGCCAGACGCTAGATCGACACCTTTACTCTATCATGCAGGTACTATCCCTTTGATGTTAGGCTGATACTCTCTGGGACTTCCTTCCTTCTGGCTCATTCCTTCTTGCTCTCTAACCACTTCTACTGCGCCATGTGTGGAGAGAGGATGGATGCTGAGTGCATCCATCCGCATCCAGCTAATTAGATTAGATTAGTGAACCTATCTATCTACCTTTCTATCCAGAATGGAGTTCACTAATACTCCTTTTATTAGATCAGAAACTATAAACAACTCTGACTTTTCTTTGTGCCGAAGCTCACATGCATGTTGGGAAATGCATTGCTGTGCTCCTTCCGGCACAGTCCAGAGGAAGAGATCACATGACAGTTGCCAGGGAGATGCCCTTTGATATCCGACCAAAAGGTTCTAACAGCCCCAATGGCTGAAATGTTTTTTCCAGGCCAAATGTTGTTCCTTCATGAGAACTCAGATGCTATGCATTCAATGGAATTGGCCCAACATCCATCCCCATCCAGCTAGATTAGATTAAATTAGATTAGTGACCTGTTTCTCTACCTTTCTATCCAGAATGGAGTTCACTAATAAATACTCTTTTTATTAGATTAGAAACTACAAACAACTCCGACTATCATTTGTGCCAAAGCTCACATGCATGTTGGGAGATGCTTCACTGTGCTCCAGCCTCCAACACACTCTGCTTGTAATGCAAATGTATAATCTCTCCAAGGAGATTATCCAACAGGTTATGGGCCCAGCATGATAGAGTCAATCCCTGGGTCCCTATCTAATATCTGGCTTACTAGTAAAACCCCCACTGTGGTTGAGGCAGGAAACAGCATGAAAGTCCTTCACTTTCAACAAATTGTAAGGCCTAGATATGTGGGTATTGTAATATTTTAAGGTCCCTACAGTTTTAGGGTTGGGATTAGATTGGTTTCATGTATTTTGGAGCAGCAGTGATGTAGTGGTTAAGAGCAGGTGCATTCTAATCTGGAGGAACCAGGTTTGATTCCCTGCTCTGCCGCTTGAACTGCGGAGGCTTATCTGGGGAATTCAGATTAGCCTGTGCATTCCCACACATGCCAGCTGGGTGACCTTGGGCTAGTCACAGCTTTTCGGAGCTCTCTCAGCCCCACCCACCTCACAGGGTGTTTGTTGTGAGGGGGGAAGGGCAAGGAGATTGTAAGCCCCTTTGAGTCTCCTACAGGAGAGAAAGGGGGGATATACATCCAAAACTCTTCTTCTTTGTATTATTTTATATAATTTCGCAGGATTTTATTAGATATTTACCATGGTATTTTTGTACCTATTTTAATTGATGTAATCATACATTGTTGTAAACCACTTCAAGCTCTTAACCAAAGAGAAGCAGTATAAAAATGGATATAATAAATAAATCCCCCCAACAACATGCTGATGTCACTTCCAGGTACACAGGAAGCGATATCAATGCATTGGAGCACTGCCAGTTTCCCGCCTCCAGTTTCCTGTTGTTTTTTCCCTGCAGTTTCCCATTGTTGTTGTCATTTTAAGGTTTTTACAGTTTTTGGGTTGGGATTAAACTGATCTCGTGTACTTTGTAATATTTTATAAGACTATATGGGATTTTGCTGAGTATTTACCATACTATTTTTAAACCTATTTTAATTGATATAATCATATGTTTAAACCGCTTCACACTTGTAAGCTAAGAGAAGCTGTATAAAAATTGATATAGATAAATAAATCCCCCAACAATATGCTGATGTCACTTCCAGGTACACAGGAAGTGATATCAGTACATTGGGGCGCTGCCAATATCTTGGCTCCAGTTTCCCATTGTTTTTCCCCCGTCAGCCAAGTGAATGGGAATTACCCACCACCAGTTTGGATTGGTTAGCCTTGGTAAATTTAAGATCAGCGGGCAAACCTCTTGCAAACTATGCTGTTTTGGTTTTCAGTAATCTTAGTCCTCGGAACACACTCATTTGATGTTGACTGTATCAGCCTAAACTGTGCTTATTAGATGTGTCTTGATATGGGCTGTTGTTGACTTGCACTGCTTAATCCGCTTTGAGTCTCAGTCAGAAAGGTGAAATATGAATGCGGTAAATACATATACGGTTTCTTGATTCACAGGTTGTAGGACCTACGGGCAAGAAAGGCAGCCGAGTGAGTATTGCATAGGTGTATGGGAGCTTGTGGGGCAGGGTGTCAGAAAATTGTGTAAAGGCGTGAAGCAACAGAACTAGGGGGAGGAGCTTCAAGGGGGGTATTCAGAATAGAGATGGTCTTTTTCTCCCCTCTTCTCCATAGGACCTTTCTCAAAACTACTTTTAACCTGTTGATGTCAGAGTTTTCATAGACTCTTAAAATTAAAAAGTTGGAAGGGGCCTAACCTCCTGCAACATGAAGGATAACCTAAAGCATCCTTGATAAGTAATCATTTCGTGCTTAAACACCTGCAAAGAAGGAGAACCCACAACAGAGGTGGGATCCAGCAGGTTCTCACAGGTTCCCGAGAGTAGGTTACTAATTATTTGCCCCATATGTCCCAAATCAACCTCTGCGGTCAGCAGAGGCCAATCTGCTGGTGATCCCTGGTCCCTCCATGATGCGGCTGGCCTCCACCCGGACCAGGGCTTTTACAACTCTGGCCCCTGCCTGGTGGAACGCTCTATCTCCAGCTACACGGGCCCTGCGGGACCTTAACGAGTTCCGCAGGGCCTGCAAAACCGAGCTGTTTCACTGGGCCTTTGGGGAGACCGGCCGCTGATGGCGCCCCCCCCCTCTTTCCTCCTTTTATAACATCTGCGGATCCTACCGTTCCTCCCTCTTCTTTTTGGGGATCTGTTAGTAGGACGCCATCTATTTATATTTGACTGAACGCTGCTTTTAATGGGGTAGTTTTAATACATATAGAGCCACTGTTTAATACTTATTTATTCCAATTTGATATTACTGATTTTATTGTGTGCTCTACTTCTATGTTTTGTTCACCGCCCTGAGCGCTTCGGGGGAGGGCGGTTTATAAATACAATTAATACTACTACTACTACTACTAATAATAATAATAATAATAATAATAATAATAATATAATAATAATAATAATAATAATAATAATAATAATAATAATAATAATAATAATAATATTTGTGTGTGCTGAGAGGGGGTTACTAATTGGTGATTTTGCCATGTGTGATTTTTTTACTCTTAGCAATACGCCCCTCCTCTCAGCCAGTAGTGCTACCATAGGAACTTGAAGCATTCTAGCTTGGGAGGTGCACTGCAAGGCATGCGTGACAGCTTATGCGCCTGCATGCATTCGTTTCCCGCCCAAGGACCGGCGCAGCGGCTGCGTCCTTGCCTCAGCCCTGCCCAGGAATGCCCTGCCCCTGGAATGCCTGGCCACGCCCCCATCGTGCCCCGCCCAGCCCCATTGGTGCTACGCCACAGTTTGAATCCCACCACCATGGGAACCTGTTACTAAAATTTTTGGATCCCACCACTGACCTACAACATCACTTTGTGTACAATGTGTGTGTTCTGCATTAACTGCCTGTAGTAGTGATAATCCATAGCTTCAACACTTCTTTGGGAATAAATATTTGCAAGGCTAATCTGCCCCTTCTTTTAGAACAGGAGGTGGTTTTTCTGGTGGGGAGGCAATCCGGGTTAGAGATTTGATTCCCCACTCCTCCACTTGAGTGGTGGACTGGAATCTGGAGAGCCAGGCTCAGTTCCTCACTCCTCCACATGCAACCTGCTGAGTGACCTTGGTTCAATCTCAGTTCTCTCAGAACTCTCTTGGCCCCACTTACAAAATTTCTGTTGTGGAGGGGAAGACAATTGTAAGCTGCTTTGAGACTCCTTAAAGGTAAAGAAACATAAGAACATAAGAACATAAGAACAAGCCAACTGGATCAGACCAGAGTCCATCTGGTCCAGCTCTCTGCTACTCGCAGTGGCCCACCAGGTGCCTTTGGGAGCTCACATGCAGGAGGTGAAAGCAATGGCCTTCTGCGGTTGTTGCTCCCGAGCACCTGGACTGTTAAGGCATTTGCAATCTCAGATCAAAGAGGATCAAGATTGGTAGCCATAAATCGACTTCTCCTCCATAAATCTGTCCAAGCCCCTTTTAAAGCTATCCAGGTTAGTGGCCATCACCCCCTCCTGTGGCAGCATATTCCAAACACCAATCCCCCCAGCATTTTCAATGGATGCCCCCTGGTTCTAGTATTGTGAGAAAGAGAGAAAAAATTCTCTCTGTCCACATTTTCTACCCCATGCATAATTTTATAGACTTCAATCATATCCCCCCTCAGACGTCTCCTCTCCAAACTAAAGAGTCCCAAACGCTGCAGCCTCTCCTCATAAGGAAGGTGCTCCAGTCCCTCAATCATCCTCGTTGCCCTTCTCTGCACTTTTTCTATCTCTTCGATATCCTTTTTGAGATGTGGCGGCCAGAACTGAACACAGGACTCCAAGTGCGGTCGCACCACGGCTTTATATAAGGGCATGACAATCCTTGCAGTTTTATTATCAACTCCTTTCCTCATTATCCCCAGCATAGAGTTTTATTATCAACTCCTTTCCTCATTATCCCCAGCATAGAGTTTTATTATCAACTCCTTTCCTCATTATCCCCAGCATAGAGTTTTATTATCAACTCCTTTCCTAATGATCCCCAGCATAGAGTTTGCCTTTTTCACAGCTGCCATGCATTGAGTTGACATTCCTATGGAACTATCAACTAAGACTCCCAAAGAAAGATGGGTTATAAAAAAATAACTCTTCTTCTTTATACTGTTTCTGTGCTGTGAGGAGTCTGCTTTCCAGCACAGGGTTTCAAAGGGATGATAGCAATTGCATGAGGCCTGAGGAGAATGCATGTAAGAGAACTGGGATTCACAAACTGAAGTGATGCTGTCCATTTCACTACCTCATTTAGGATTTCCAGCCCCGCTCTCACAGGGGGCAGCGAATCCCCCACCCTTGTGGTTGCCAGTCAGTCCCTAACAGCATGTAGACCTAACACTCCCCCTGAAGTTGCAGATTCTACCAGGGAAATGGTCAAGGGAAGCTTTTTGGCAGACTCCGTACTTTTCATTGAGGAAACTTCAGGAAACACCCAGAGAGCCCCGTGGTTTCCCTGGAATGCAGTTTGAAAACCAGTGCTCTAAACTTTTCTTTTTTATTCCCATGCCCAGGGGGATGTTGGACCAGTTGGCCCTCCAGGCCCAAAAGGAAGCCAAGGAGACCAAGGGGAAAAGGGAGTGAAGGTAGAGGAAGTCTGACAGTAACATCTAGATCTGTCTTTTGTGAGATGCTGCTGACTTTCAAATCTTGAAATCCCAGTCTAATGCCATCATTTATGAAGGCCACACAAACCTAGAATTTTGTTTTGGTGGACCTTCGTTGGTCTCTTTCTCAGAGGTGGGATCCAGCAGGTTCTCACCAGTTCCCGAGTGTGGGTTACTAATTGTTTGTGTGTGCCGAGAGGCCTCCTGCCTTTGAACGTGGAGGTTCCATATAGCAATTGCGACTAATAATGTAACTCCCTGAACTGGGTTAATCCCTTTCAGGTACTGCAATTTATGGATTCTCAGCCTTTCGTACCTTTTATCTCACCAGTCTCTATCAAAGAACCTGTGTGTTTCACCATTGCTGTGTTCAGATTTGTGAATTGGGGCATTTTCTATAATGTGATGTTGATTTAGAAATGACCTGGTGCAAAACATTTTGGGGGTCGTGGTGGGGTGGCTGCCCATGGGGGGGCATCCAACTCAGGTTTTGCCCAGGGCTCAGGTTTGCCTCTGCCCCCTTTGCTGAGGGCGGGGGGGGGCTGGCGAGGGAACCTGTTACTAAAATTTTTGGATCCCACCACTGCTCTTTCTCTCATCTAAGCAGCCGAATAAGGTAAGAAAGGTGGCAAGTAGAGGTCCCATTCCCCAAGTTTCTTGTTGCCAATTGGCATGGTGATGGTGAGGAAATAAAAAAAATTACTGATGCTGATAGTGTAACAATGTCACTTCTAGGACAAAACTGGAAATGGTGGAAGGCAGCTATAGGAAGCACTGTAAACTCTATAGTTTTATCACAGTTTCTAGCAATTCCTAGAGCTACTCATCATCCTTTCTGGGTTTTTACCAGAAGTGACATCATCATGCCTGCAACATTTCCCCCACCGTGTCCCCACCCCCAACCTTACCACTGGTTGCATGGCTCAGCCCAAGTGAAAGGACCATTCACCAGTTTTGCCAGTGTTGAAGATAAAGACCCTTATACATTCTATGAATCAAATCATATGATATTAGGCTTGCCAAACTCCAGGTGGTGGCTGGAGATTTCCCAACATTACAATTGATCTCCAGGTGACAGAGATCAGTTCTGTAATATAGTATATTTTATTTATTTGTTTATTTATTGAACTTATAGGCCGCCTCATCCCCGAAGGGCTCGTCCCCCGTCTGACTGGGGGATGATACCTGTTCTGAGGTGGTTTGCCACTGCCTGCCTTTGACCCTGCCATTCCTTGGAGGTCTTCCTTCCAAATATTAGCCAGGGCTGAACTTGCTTAGCGTCTGTTGGAATTTACAACCTTGCATGCAGTAGCAGCAGGGAATTCTGGGAGATCTCTACGAACATTCTAAAAGTGACAGTTGGAAAACCGTTGCTCCCTGACTCTTGCTGAGGAAAGATGTTGTTATGTGTTCTGTTAACCAAAAGCCTCTGACTGAAACGTTTAATATTGTAGACTATGCTTGAAATTGTAACCAAACGATGAACTATGAATGATGTATATAAGCGATACTTTGTTTATGTGTGTAGTCTATTTCTCTCTGAGTTTAGGTAAAGCTCCCTTATGTTTTATGATTTCTGAAGTAAAAAGTGGTGCACAAAGCTAAATTGCATGCCCTCTCTGTCCCCCCCCCCCCCAGATATGCCATTGCAGCCTTTCTGCTGTATGTATAAGAGCAAAGTGTGAAACGCTATGATTAGTCTTATTCTTGGCTTGGTTTCTACAGGGCGATCCAGGATTTGGCATTCCGGGCCAATTAGGAATGAAGGGAGAGCCTGGAGAAAGGGTGAGTGATGTCAATCAATTCAGAAAGGAAAGATGGGGAAATGTCCTACCCATTTGCCTAGCTTTACAAAACAGAGATAGGGTTGACAGTTATGATTATTATTTTTTGATTTAATGGGTTGCCCCTCTCCTTCCGGGTTCCAAAGTTGTCTTCTTGTGATTCTGCCCTCCCCCATTTATTAAAAAAAACATAGCTTAATCACAGTTCCCAATATGTAACAAGACTGTCAATAAAATTAATCCAGTGATAGTCTAAAATAACAGATTGATCATCTAAGAGGGAGTCAACAAGAGAGTCAATAAAACAAGAGATACAATAAAATTATACCAATGATGTATTGTCGAAGGCTTTCATGGCCGGATTCAACTGGTTCTGGTGGGTTTTCCAGGCTGTGTGGCCGTGGTCTGGTGGGTCTTGTCCCCTCTGTGATACGCCTCTGAAGATGCCAGTCACAGATGTAGGCGAAATGTTAGGAACAAAATCCACCAGACCATGGCCACGCAGCCTGGAAAACCCACCAGAACCAGTATACCAATGATGGTCTAAAATAACAGATTGATCATCTAATATTGAAACGCCATTATTACTACATTCCAAATATTTTTTCTGAAATTTATAAATTTGGTCAAATTATGCTTTTCTCTTATGCTCCAGCACATATCACAGTATTAACACCTACTAGTAACTCTATACATACTAGTAATTCTATAAATTAATACTAGATCACTGGGTGCCCACTGGTCAGTTCTTGACCACGTGGCTGCCAAAGGAAGGCAGGCGCCGGGTGGATAGTTATCTAGAGACAGCAGTGGCGTAGGAGGTTAAGAGCTCGTGTATCTAATCTGGAGGAACCGGGTTTGATTCCCAGCTCTGCCGCCTGAGCTGTGGAGGCTTATCTGGGGAATTCAGATTAGCCTGTACACTCCACACACGCCAGCTGGGTGACCTTGGGCTAGTCACAGCTTCTCGGAGCTCTCTCAGCCCCACCTACCTCACAGGGTGTTTGTTGTGTGGGGGGAAGGGCAAGGAGATTGTCAGCCCCTTTGAGTCTCCTGCAGGAGAGAAAGGGGGGATATAAATCCAAAACTCTTCTTCTTCTCTCTTAATTTACAAAAGTTTTGCACCCCAAAAATTTCCATGCCTTTGTTTTCATTTAATATTAATAGCTTTTTTTTTACAAATTCACTAACTCTATAGAGGCACATAGTATATTAATTACTGTGTGTCTTTTTTTAATTAAAAATTGACAGGGGAATGTCGGTTTATCGGGCAAACCAGGTCAAAAGGTGAGTGTACAACAGAGCTTTGCAGTATGGGTACAACAATACTTTGCATTGGTACAGCGATTTTCAACCAGGGTTCCGTGGTACCCTGGGGTGCCGTGAGCATGCAGAATTTTTGCGGCGAAGCCTGCCACTGCCCACTTTTGTAGGGTGTCTCCCTTCGAAAAAGCACCAGCAAGGATATGGAGCTGGCCCAGGGGGCAGTACCTGCCGCAAGATCAGCAGCCACTCCCCCCCCGTGCTTCCCTTCACCCTGGGAGGGGAAGGTGGGGGGTGGCAAGCAGGGGAACTGGGAGGAGAAGGTGGGGGGAGGATGCCAGGGGTACCGTGAGATATGAAGAGTGAGGTCAAGGGTACCATGACATTGAAAAGGTTGGAATACACTGCATTGGTAGATGGTGCTTCAGGGAATTCAAAACATATATTCAAGAGCCAATCTACAGAAAATAATGCCTGGGGCAAGTTCTCAAACTGTACCCTTCTCTCCCAACCTCTTGCAATCTGAATATTTTAGCCCTATTGATAACACCCTTCGATCGCATTGCCTTTTTTGTCATTGCATCATGTTGACTTCTCATATTTAACATATTGTCCACCCATACCCCAAGATCTTGTTCTCACACACTACTACTCAGTAGTATATCCTCCATCCAGAGAGGGAAGGAGGCAGCCAGGGCACCCCCAGGCAACTGGCACTCTTGTCCCACCCTCATTACGCCCCTGCAGTGACAAACCACCTCTGAACCTTTCTTGCCTTGAGAACGCTCCAGGGTCTTCTTAAGTCAGCTACGACTTGATGGTGTACATGTGTGTGCGCATGCACGCGCAAACACGCATGCACAGAATTAGAGTGCGAAGGAATAATGGAAAGATATAGATTCTACAGTGATGGCGAACCTTTTTGAGACCGAGTGCCCAAATTGCAACCCAAAACCCATTTATTTATTGCAAAGTGCCAATGCGGCAATTTAACCTGAATAACCCCCTTGAGCAGGGGCCAGCCTGCTGTAGCCTCCAGCAAGTCCCACATGCGCCGCTCTGCACCACTCTAGCATCTCTGCTGCCTCTGCCCTTCCCCCCCCCTTCCCGGAGCAGCAGCCACCCGGAGCACAGGCACCAGGCCTGCCAGCCAAGTCCTCGCTGAGGTGCACGCACATCAAGTCCAGCAGCCCAGGCCAGCCTAGATGTGTGTGTGTGTGTGGGGGGCGATTTCCCCCCCCCCCAACATGACAAGCTCACAGAGAGGGATCTGAGTGCCACCTCTGGCACCCGTGCCACAGGTTCGCCACCACTGATATAGATGGATGTCTTGTAATTTCAGGGGGAAGCTGGTCCAAAGGGAGAGAAAGGTGAACCAGGACAGACTGGGAATCCAGGAGAGCCCGGCTTAAGAGGTAAAGATGTAAGTAGAAACTAAGGAAGCGCCAAGTCTGGGCCGCTGAATGCTGGCATTTTCAAAATACAGTGGGGATAAACAAGCACTTGGAAATACTGGAGAGTATCCTGGGAATCTTTCCGATACGAAGGGGAGCCAAGTCAACAGAAACTAGGTTGGCCTGCTCATTGTATCATGAACTACAACACCAAGTTCATAAATTAGCAAATCTCAGGGTTGCCAAAAGTCTTATTCATCACGTGCTTCCTGTGCATTATTACATTCCAAATATTTTTCTGAAATTTATAAATTTGGTCAAATTATGCTTTTCTCTTATGCTCCAGCACATACTCAAGGCATTAACACTCAGTAACTCTATACATACTAGTAATTCTGTAAATTAATACTATAGATCAATAAGTCACCACGCTCCTGACCACGTGGCTGCCAAAGGAAGGCAGGCACCGGGTGGATAGTTATCTAGAGACAGCAGTGGCATAGGAAGTTAAGAGCTCATGTATCTAATCTGGAGGAACCGGGTTTGATTCCCAGCTCTGCCGCCTGAGCTGTGGAGGCTTATCTGGGGAATTCAGATTAGCCTGTACACTCCCACACACGCCAGCTGGGTGACCTTGGGCTAGTCACAGCTTCTCGGAGCTCTCTCAGCCCCACCTACCTCACAGGGTGTTTGTTGTGAGGGGGGAAGAGCAAGGAGATTGTCAGCCCCTTTGAGTCTCCTGCAGGAGAGAAAAGGGGGATATCAATCCAAACTCCTCCTCCTCCTCCTCCTTTTCCTCCTCCTCCTCCTCCTCCTCCTCCTCCTCCTCCTCCTCCTCCTCCTCCTCCTCTTCTTCTTCTTCTTCTTCTTCTTCTTCTTCTTCTTCTTCTTCTTCTTCTTCTTCTTCTTCTTCTTCTTCTTCTTCTTCTTCTTCTTCTTCTTCTTCTTCTTCTTCTTCTTCTTCTTCTTCTTCTTCCTGACAGCCTGACAGGGAAAGGAGCCAGCGCGGTGTAGTGGTTACGAGCTGGTGGATTCTAATCTGGAGAACCGTGTTTGATTCCCCGCTCCTCCACCTGAGTGGCAGAGGCTTATCTGGTGGACCAGATGTGTTTCCACACTCCTACATTCCTGCTGGGTGACCTTGGGCCAGTCACAGTTCTTTCAGGACTCTCTCAGCCCCACCTGCCCCACAAGGTGTCTGTTGTGGGGAGAGGAGGGGAGAGGAGCTTGTAACCACCTTGAGTCTCCTTACAGGAGTTGAAGTTGGGATTTAAAGCTTGTAAGCCACCTTGAGTCTCCTTCTAGGAGAGAAAGGTGGGATATAAATCCAAACTCTTCTTCCTCTTCTTCTTAATTGGTGATGCAGGGTGGGGGAGTTGCCGCGGATTGAAGCTGGGTCCTTCGGTGAGCAAAACCTGTGGTTCATTCCACTCACCAAAGAGCTGAGATACCTGGATATGAGCTGGCCCAAGCAGTTATTTTTTTTTTGTAGGGTGATGCTGGATTTCCTGGACCTAAAGGAGAAAGGGTAAGAAGAAAGGGTTTTATGCAGTGGGGGTGGGAATAGTTTAAACAGCTAAAGTGACTGCCATAGGTGGATTCTGTGTACCGGTAACCTCTTTCTGCGGGTTCTGTGGGGCAGTACTTGGAAGGAGTTGCAAAGAACTAAATTTAAACAAAACAGTTTACTTCTCTTAACAAATAACACTTTTGAAACATTTAACATGTACACTTTACAGTCCTGTTAAGTTTGCATTTTCGAGTCCTTATATTTACAGTCTACTGCTATTGCCAAGTCCAATTCTTCTTTGCTGGTGGTTGGGTTTTGAAGACTTCAGAGGCTTGGTGAACGGGATTCAAGAGGAGGAAGGTTCCCAGAAAACCCTCACCATTTACATACACAAAAAACCCTGAAACAATAAATTCTAACATTTACAATATAGCAAAAAAAAATAAAAAACAAACTCCCTTCCCACTAGTTCCCCACAACATTGCAGTTACCTTAAACAAGGTGTTAAGGGCTTAATAAACCAGCCTGGTAGCCTCGCTTCCTCCAACCTCATGAGTTCTGCAGCCTTCTGCTTCTTTTCAGACTCCACCCCTTTCTGGGTCATCCCATTCTTACACAGGGGTGACATCTGCACAGCACAAATATAACATCTTCAGGACCTAAATGGCATTTTGGAGAAGGGGCTTGGACAGATTTATGGAGGAGAAGTCAATTTATGGCTACCAATCTTGATCCTCCTTGATCTGAGATTGCAAATGCCTTAGCAGACCAGGTGCTCAGGAGCAGCAGCAGCAGAAGGCCATTGCTTTCACCTCCTGCACGTGAGCTCCCCAAGGCACCTGGTGGGCCACTGCGAGTAGCAGAGAGCTGGACTAGATGGACTCTGGTCTGATCCAGCAGGCTTGTTCTTATGTTCTTATGTTCTTAACTTTGCACAGGCCTCTTTCCCAAAACAACTCCAGCTCGTTGTGTTCCCCTCAATCTGGGTTTTCAAAACTCGCCGAACTAGCGATCCTTTTGCAGAATTCCGGGTTGGAGGCTCTCGTGTGTGAACACAACAAGCGGGAGACTCTTCATTCTTCCCCCACCCCCTGGACCATTTCCCCCCATCCCTTCCATCCTTTTACTTTCGTGTCTGCCGCCATCCACCATGTCTGCCTGCCTGCCATTGTACAAGTTCCCACAACCATGTTTCTCCCCGGGGTGGCAAGTATGACCGCCATTCCACTCATTCCAAGTGTGACCGCCATTCCACTCATTCCACTCAGTGACACATCCCTTATTGCTGGAGGGAGGGGGAACTGCGCCAGGGGCATACATAGGCCCTGTGCCCCTACCACGCCCCCCGAACTGGCTTGATTTCCCCAATGCATACAGCTCTTTTTGTTACCGCGCTGCCTGGTAACTTTTAATAGCTCCAGACCAACCAGCTCTCGGCAGTGCAGGGGAACAGAACGGGACCCAACACAGCCAGTATAGTGAAATAATAAAGGTTTTATTGAGATGCTGACCAACGTGTCAGCACCTCTGCACCACGGCAACTGCGCTGCCTAGCAGCTTTACAACAGCTTATATGCACTTTCTCCCGCCCGGGAGTCCGGGGGAATACAGGACAGCCTACAACCATTCATTCACAAAATATATAGTAACCAATCATACATCTACAGGTACATAGGAACCAATTAGAATCCGGTGGGCAGTCCCTTCTTGAATTTCGCGGCAAAGGCAGGGCGAGGCGATGACGTAGGCACTGGCGGGAAGAACACAAAAGAGTCCTTTGGGTGCTTGGGGTCAGGAAACGAAACTTAACGACGACGGCACCCTTATCTGCCTGCTGGTGGGATTAGGCAGATTGAGGCGCTTCTTCCGGGGTCCCTTTTGTCAACGTCCATTCAGGGTTTTTACAAATGAAAGGGACATGCCCAGGTGGAGCAGGGGTGGATTCCTGCCTTGAGCCAAGGAGGTTCCATGCAGACGCAAATACAAAAGATAGCTATAATTCCTACTTTCTATCTAATACAGTTTGTTCCTACCTATCTTATACAGAAATAAAACACAGTTCCATCTTCATTTACAAACAAGATCAGAAATGGAATAAAATCACTTCTGACTCCGCTATCATTTTCGGGGGTGACATTTGGAGGAGCAGAGCATTGAAATGATTTCCCATCTAAACTGAGCCTTTGCATTCATTCTAGGGAGACGCAGGGATGAAAGGGGAGTCGGGGGTCCAGGTAATGCCTTGCAAAATTGAGGTTTCCCCTCAAGCCTTTACAATACATTCCACAGCATGCTCAGTTACATTTTTTTAGCCTGGGGGAGCGGGGGAAGCATCCATTTTCTCTGGATCTTTAGCATGTAGCCAGGCGGAATCTGACCAAGAGAGACCACACTTGAACAACATGGAAACTATGAGAGAAATGTCACAGATTGCTGATTTTTAGTGGTCATTTGAATGTCTTTTAAAAAAATTTTTATGCTTTATTGACAAACAAAATCATATACAAAACAACATATAACAAAAGCATGTAGTGGTGGGCTTCCACATGTGCGCTTTCCTACCAGTCAACATTATAATTCAAAGTACATATATTTTCTATACTATCTTCTATAATTATCTTATAATACTTCCAACATAACATATTTCTGATTGTTTTTTCTTTCCAAATACATGAACCAATGTTTCCATTGTTCCAAAAAAATTTCTTTAGTTTCTAAGATTTCGAAACCTGTTAATTTTGCCGTTTTAATTAACTCTAACACTTTTATTTGCCAATCTGAAATTGTAGGAATTTTATCTGTTTTCCAATTTTGAGCAAGGACTATCCTTGCTGCTGTTGCTAAATATTGTAATAATGTTCTATCACTCTTCTTCTTCACATTTTTACAGATGCCTAAGGTCATTTGAATGTCTTGAATCTCTTTTTTATAAATCAGCATCACTGTTTTTGTATCGTGTGACAAAGAATAAATGCCAGCTATATTGTTGATTGACTTTTTAAAATTGATCCCAAATGTGTCCTCTCTTTGCTCCGATGAGCTTAGGGAAGCTACGTCAAGCGATCTCATTTTACCCATCCAGCAAGATACCGCTAGTACTACTTCTTCCTCTTCAATGGCGGGCAGGAGCAGCAGTGGCGTAGTGGCTAAGAGCAGGTGCACTCTGATCTGGAGGAACCGGGTTTGATTCCCCGTTCTGCCGCCTGAGCTGTGGAGGAGGCTTATCTGGGGAATTCAGATTAGCCTGTGCACTCCCACACACGCCAACTGGGTGACCTTGGGCTAGTCACAGCTTTTCGAAGCTCTCTCAGCCCCACCTACCTCACAGGGTGTTTGTTGTGGGGGAGGGAAGGGCAAGGAGATTGTCAGCCCCTTTGAGTCTCCTACAGAAGAGAAAGGGGGGATATAAATCCAAACTCTTCTTCCTCTTCCCCTTCTTCCACTCTTTCCGCAAGAGCAGGCTCAGAGCGGCTAACAATACAGTTACAATTTATATTAAACCATAAAATACAAATGATAAAACAAATTTAAAAACTCTAAAGCAGGTGAGACAGAATGAGTATATGGGACTCGCATGCTGAGCACTGCTGTCCAAGGATTTGAATCTGGGTCTTTGCAATCCAAATCCACCGGGTTGGGTATCGGAACATTGATGGCCTGGAAGCAGCCCTCTACTAAAACGCAAGACACACACACAAAAAACGAAACCACCTCAGAACAGCTATGGAAATCTCTTACCAAGACTCTAAATAATAAGGCATTTCAGTGTGCCGACATAAAGGCATATGCGTATACCAAAAAACAGTCAAATATGAATAGTTGTTGGGTCAGGTCGAAGGATGCTGACAAATTGGATAGGACAAACATGTTGGGCTTTATAGACTGTACTGTTATAATTGTATTGTTATAATTGTTACCGTGGCTGAATCAGCCAATCGTATTGTTATTATTTTGTCATGTCTGAATGATGGAAATGAAAGATTGACATCCTTCATTGGTTCCTCTGTTCCCTCTAGGGGGAAGCAGGCTTTCCCGGGGGGACAGGAGAGAGAGGCACTCGGGTAAGGAATCCCTTGCATGCGAACCGTCATACCTGGTTTTCCGTTTGGGGCCACTGTGGGCAGAGAAAAGCGGCTGTAGCCTTCCCCCTCCCTTGCTGTTTTTGTATCCTCAAACCTTCCCATCCATTGGGAAACTTGCCTGTAGCTGTGTAAGGAACAGAGCCAAGAACAGTGGGTTCCACTCAGGCCAAATATAATAGGTTTAGGGCGTTATATAAACCGTTGGGGAATATGAGGGGGGATATGATTGAAGTCTATAAAATTATGCATGGGGTAGAAAATGTGGACAGAGAGAAATGTTTCTCTCTTTCTCACAATACTAGAACCAGGGGGCATCCATTGAAAATGCTGGGGGGAAGAATGAGGACTAATAAAAGGAAACACTTCTTCACGCAACGTGTGATTGGTGTTTGGAATATGCTGCCACAGGAGCTGGTGATGGCCACGAACCTGGATAGCTTTAAAAAGGGCCTTGGACAGATTTATGGAGGAGAAGTCGATCTATGGCTACCAATCTTGATCCTCTTTGATTTGAGATTGCAAATGCCTTAACAGTCCAGGTGCTCGGGAGCAACAGCCGCAGAAGGCCATTGCTTTCACCTCCTGCACGTGAGCTCCCAAAGGCACCTGGTGGGCCACTGCGAGTAGCAGAGAGCTGGACTAGATGGACTCTGGTCTGATCCAGCTGGCTTGTTCTTATGTTCTTATGTTCTTACCCTATCCGGCTGATTTTCCTCTGCCAGAGACCCTGGAGAGCCACTGCCAGTCAGAGTAGACAATACTGACCTCGAGGGGCTGAGGGGCTGATTCAGTAGAAGGCAGCATCATTTGAGAGTTCCGTTCAGGAAAGTGGCAACTGCTCAGAGGAAGACCTTCTTCTTGGCATGCAGAAGGTGCCAGGTTCAATCCCCAGCATCTCCAGACCCTGCAGAGCTGCTGCCAGCCAGAGTGGACAATACTGAACTTGAACCAAAATGTGGGTCTGCAACCTGTGGCTCTCCAGATGTTCATGGACTGGCAGGGGCTGATGGGAATTGTAGCCCATGAACATCTGGAGTGCCACAGGTTGCAGACCCCTGGACCAAAAGATCAGACTCAGTATGAGGCAGCTTCGTGTGGAGGAAATGGGGAGGGACAAATGGACAAACACCCTTTTCGAGTGATTCCCATCAAATGGTGGAGGGTTCACCTGCCTCCATGAGAATTAGACCAGGTGCTGATTTTACCCTCTCTCATTCTGCAGGGTCCACTGGGCCTTCCAGGACGCCCTGGAGA
Source organism: Sphaerodactylus townsendi (assembly GCF_021028975.2). Lineage (NCBI taxonomy): Eukaryota > Metazoa > Chordata > Lepidosauria > Squamata > Sphaerodactylidae > Sphaerodactylus > Sphaerodactylus townsendi. The sequence goes on along the minus strand of NC_059430.1, from coordinate 7,761,505 downwards.
GCGAGGAATGAAAGGAGAAGCCGGAGAACCGGGCCGAGATGTAAGTGGAATGTGTGTAACTTTATGAATGGAACTTTTTGTAGTGAAATTCAATAGGATAATTTTTCAGCCAAAGATACTGAACGCAAAGTTGAATGGAATCAGTTATTATGCAAATATAAACGATATATAAATGAGTAATATTCTTCAGCCATGGCACTTTAGTTTATTATAAAATGTGTACGTAAAGGCTCAATGTTATTTATTTACTTATTTTAATATTAGGAAAATTTAATTATCCTGTTGTTTTAATTAGTAATTCTCCAGAGCCTGAGGAGTGGATATATTCTTTTAGCAAATAGAACTAAATCGGGAAGTGCCAGCTATTTCCTGGCGATGGATCTTAAATATAGTCAAATGGTATCTGTTTTACAAATTTGTCTTTGAATTGAATGGCTAAACCCTTTTAATCCATTTTATATTTTTACAAATGCACTGTCAAGTTAGAAAGCAAAATCCATAGATGTGACATATGATTTTAAATTTAATAATTTAATAATAGTGTATAACCACTGTCTAATACCTAATGCCTTTATTGGCATTGTGATTGTAAGTTGAATGTGGAGCAGACGGTGGAGTCAAGCCGGTTCTGTTTTGCCTTTTCCCTTCCCTCCAACATATCACAACATGGAAGGATTGCACAGTTAACATGTAATCCTTCCAGGCAGTGGTGGGATCCCAAAATTTTAATAACCGGTTCCGATGGTGGTGGGATTCAAACAGTGGCGTCGCCGCACACATGTGCCTCCAGTCCCTATTGGGCAGGGAGGTTGCTTCTCGGCACTCAGAAAAAATTAGTAACCACTTCTAGAGAAGTGGTGAGAACTGGTTGGATCCCACCTCTGCTTCCAGGACAGAAGAAGGGGACATTAAGAACATAAGAACATAAGAACAAGCCAGCTGGATCAGACCAGAGTCCATCTAGTCCAGCACTCTGCTACTCGCAGTGGCCCACCAGGTGCCTTTGGGAGCTCACATGCAGGATGTGAAAGCAATGGCCTTCTGCGGCTGTTGCTCCTGAGCACCTGGACTGTTAAGGCATTTGCAATCTCAGATCAAAGAGGATCAAGATTGGTAGCCAATGATCGACTTCTCCTCCATAAATCTGTCCAAGCCCCTTTTAAAGCTATCCAGGTGAGTGGCCATCACCACCTCCTGTGGCAGCATATTCCAAACCCCAATCACACGTTGTTGCGTGAAGAAGTGTTTCCTTTTATTAGTCCTAATTCTTCCCCCCAGCATTTTCAATGGATGCCCCCTGGTTCTAGCATTGTGAGAAAGAGAGAAAAATGTCTCTCTGTCAACATTTTCTACCCCATGCATAATTTTATAGACTTCGATTATATCCCCCCTCAGATGTCTCCTCTCCAAATTAAAGAGCCCCAAACGCTGCAGCCTCTCCTCATAAGGAAGGTGCTCCAATCCTTCAATCATCCTTGTTGCCCTTCTCTGCACTTTTTCTATCTCTTCGATATCCTTTTTGAGATGTGGCGACCAGAACTGAACACAGTACTCCAAGTGCGGTCGCACCACTGCTTTATATAAGGGCATGACAATCTTTGCAGTTTTATTCTCAATTCCTTTCCTAATGATCCCCAGCATGGAGTTTGCGACATTGTGGCTCAGTGGCCAAATGAGCTTTTTTAAAAGCACTCGAACCACTGTAAATTTTGTCCGGATTGTCAGTCCACGAGACTATAGAAGGACAGGGTTTCCAACCCCCAAGTTGGGTTTGGAAATATTACAACTGATTTCCAGACTGTAGAGTTCTGTTCCCTCGGTGAAAACAGCTGATTTGGAGGATGGACTCTATGGCATGCTGAGCTCTTTCCCCAAATCCCATCCTCCCCATCCTCCTCCCTCCCAGAGTTGGCAACCCTGCAGCATCGGCTAGTGCAGTGGTGGCGAACCTATGGCACTCCAGATGTTATGGACTACAAATCCCATCAGCCCCTGCCAGCATTGGCCATGTTGGCAGGAGCTGATGGGAATTGTAGTCCAGAACATCTGGAGTCCATAACATCTGGAGTGCCATTGTAGTCCATAACATTGTAGTCCATAACATCTGGAGTGCCATAGGTTCGCCACCACGGGGCTAGTGGGCTAGTGCTTTAAGAAATTGGTCACCATCTCATGGACTATTAAGAATGGCAGAGAAAAAGAGATTCTCTTCTGAGTGTCCGCCTCCTGGGGAGAGTTCTGAACTGGAGCCAACGTCGACTTTGTAGCCTTCCAAAACGGGCAGAGACCGAGGCACATGCAGAATAACGCACTTTCAACCCACTTTCACAATTGCTTGCAAATGGATTTTGCTATTCCGCACAGTAAAATCCAGCTGCTAAGTGCACTGAAAGTGGATTGAAAGTGTGTTATTCTGCATGTGTGGAAGAGGAGAGATGGTTCTCAGAAAGAATAATTTGCCCATCCCTGTTCCAGGGTATTCCTAGAGTAGCAAAGAGTTGCTATTCGAGTTGCTTCTTGCTTCAGAACGCATGATGTTGGCCCCTAGTGAGGTTGCAGTATTTATTTATTCTTGACTTGACCACACTTAATTATTTATCTCTGACTTGGTTGGCCCAGCCTAGACCCCCTTATCAGATCTCAGAAGCTAAGCAAGGGTATTTTCATCGTCTGGTAGAACTGGCTTTCTGAAAGCTAGGTAATAGCTGTTATCAATAAAGACTTCTGATCCGGCATCCAGAGTCCACTTATTGACTTCAGTCTTAAGACCTGATAGATCAGCAAGGTGTCTCTCTCCTCATTATACTTTTTTCTTCTTCCAGGGATCTACAGGAGAGAAGGGCGACAAGGGCGAATCCGTAGGTTTGCACATTCTCGTTGTTTGTCTTGCATGAGGACCCAGAAAGGTGGTTATAAAGCTGAATGATTTCCACCATTCTCCTTTTTCTCTCTCTTTTTCTGTATTGTGTCATGATGACTCTCCACAGGGACCACCTGGGCCTCGGGGAATTCCTGGGAAGACGGTGAGTAACAAAAACTCTCCTGACCAGTCTGGCGGAAAGAGGAAATGTTGTTATTGTGTGTAAAGGAAGAGGGTTTTTTTCCCCCTTGACATACCTGTTTGTCAAAAGCCAAGCAGATAGGACAAGAGGACTGGAAGGTCGCTAGGATAAGTGGGGGACTCAAACCAGGCTTGATCAAGACTGACAATGAGGTTCCAAGAAATGTTATACTGGAAGAGAAACCCTAGATATCTAAATTGTTTTGCTTGTTCCAGGCAATGGTCATTTTACTTCCAGTTAGAACAACGCCAAGTTGTAGCAAAAACAATAATCTTAGGTTTTTCCTAATTAAGTTCTAATCTATTGGTTGAGCAATATTCAGCACAGCATCTCAGCAGACATTCAGACCCACCTGCAGAGATGACAACAATACAGCATCATCTGCATATAGCAGAATGGCTACGTGGGTCAAACTCAAACCTAATCTTGGACTGTGTCCATCCGCTACCAGAAGAAAAGGAACCAAGTCATTTTAAAAAGGATTAAATAGAAAAGGAGCCAGAACACAGCTTAACTCCTTTATTAATGGGGAGCTAACTTCTGATTTTGTACTCCAAAATATTATTATTATTATTATTATTATTATTATTATTATTATTATTATTATTATTATTATTATTATTATTATTATTATTATTATTATTATTATTATTATTATTATTATTATTATTGATACAAAACAGTTATACACAGCAAACAAGATCAATATGCTGGATTTTGTATTACATCACACGTCGGACACTTCCCTAGCATCTAGGACTGTGTGATGTATCGACGAATAATGCGTGCAGAGCCGAGTAGGATGGCCTTTTGCAGCTGACATATGGTGATTTTGTCAGCGCCGATTGTTTTTAAGTGCCGTCCAAGGTCTTTAGGCACTGCACCCAGTGTGCCGATCACCACTGGGACCACCTTTGCTGGTTTGTGCCAAAGTCTTTGTAATTCAATCCTTAAATCCTCATATCATGTAAGTTTTTCCAGTTGCTTCTCATCAATTCTGCTGTCACCAGGGAATTGCAACACTCTGACTATCCACACTTTCACCACAATTGTGAGGTCAGGAGTATTGTGTTCCAAAACTTTGTCAGTCTGAATTCGGAAGTTATTATTAAGTTGTTGTTGTTGTTGTTGTTGTTGTTGTTGTTGTTGTTGTTGTTGTTGTAATTGATTGATTGATTGATTGATTGATTGATTGATTGATTGATTGATTGATTGATTGATTGATTGATTAATTAATTAGGCTTGATAGACCGCCCAACCCCCGAAGGGGTCTGGGCGGTGTACAAAGAGACATAAAACAAATACAATATAAGATCTCATAAATACAATAGCGATAAAACATTAAAATTCATTAAAATACATTATAGCAGCAATTCCAAAAATTACAGATAAAAATACATGCACAGATGCATGCACAGATGGCGCCCAACCCAAAGGCCAGGAGGGCCAGCAATAAATCCAACAAATAAATAAATATTCTTCTTACTTGAGGTGGGGCAGGGCATGAAGGAGTGCAAGCGGAAAAAAATTATTGGTATTTTTCAGGTTCAAATTTAATAAACCAAGAAAATTTTGGAAAAAATCCAAAAAAAGTTCATATTCCATATTGGCTTGTCGGGGTTTTTTTGAAATTTTTCAGGTTATTAAACCAGCATCTGAAAAATATTGCCTGCCTCCAAACTCCATGTAGGTCCCAGAAGCAGGCAGAGTTGGCTGCTGGACCTAGCCAAGCTGAGGTCGCAGTTGAACCGTGGGCTCTTCTGGGTCCAGCTTTATACTGGTGACTCCACCCCGGACGCTCCACCTGACTTCAGAGGTGGACCTTTGAGGGTGCAGCAAGCAATATTAAACTGGACCCAGGTTGTTCAAGACTGGGCTCACCCTAGCTGGGTCCAGCTTTAACCTGTGGGCTCAATTTACCTCAATATCCACAAGGTCTTTTTTGGGCTTCTTTCCTTATCGGGTCATTTAAATGTCCGCCCCTGCTGGAGGTACTTCTCTGCGTTCTCCAGAAGGACTTGAAGAACACTTCCAAGGGGCTTCTTCTTTCAAAAGGTATTTTCTCTTTCTCCCTCATGCGTACTAATCTTTATTGTTCCTGTGATGTTTGTAGGTTCCTTCTCTGAAAAACAACATGGCTGTCAAAGGAGAGAAGGTACCATTTTTTTTCCCTGTTGGAAGAGGACATGCGTGAACACGTTGAATGACTTGATAGCAATGAAGTCTGGATTGTTAAATATATGAAGGATGGATTCTAGCCGGAGGTGGGATCCAACCAGTTCTCACCACTTCTCTAGAAGTGGTTACTAATTTTTTCTTTTTTTTTTCTTTTTTTTTAAAGCTTTATTGAATAATCGACATAGAACTAACATACATTATTTAAATATCGATGACATACTATACATACACTACAAATAATAACAGTACCTGCTTACTTAACCTGCCAGCAGTTCCACTACCTAACGTCGAGCATCATTACATCATTATCTTATATAACAGTGGTGGCAAACCTTTGGCACTCCAGATGTTATGGACTGCAATTCCCATCAGCCCCTGCCAGCATGGCCAATTGGCCATACTGGCAGGGGCTGATGGGAATTGTAGGTTCGCCACCACAGTTATATAACATACTAACTTACTAATCTTCTTAATTCGTTTTTTTCTACTTCTTAATGTTACCTTAACAACACCTTATTTCTTGACTTCCTACTAGCGTTATTCTTAAAAAACTAAAATTTTCTACTTGGACCTTCTTCTTTTCCCTTTCTTATTCATATTTCTGCATAAAATCCAACTCGGGTTTACAAATTTATGTTTATATATTAAGAAAAAAGAAAAGACCTAGACGAACTCAACCCTTCTCACCTTATACTTCAAATAATACAATAACTTGTAATATCTTTACATTCTTTTCTAATGTTCGTATATTTCAAAAACGGAGCCCAGTTCCCAATAAGGTCCTTATTTTCTTTGTTTTTTAATATTGATGACAGTTTGTCGTTTGCTGCGTATTTCGTTAAAAGATTCAACCATTCTTCACTTGCTGGCACCTGGTCCGACTTCCAATTCTTGGCTATCAGTGTCCTCGCTGATTACTAATTTTTTCTGAGTGCCGAGAAGAGGTTACTAAAGCAACCTCCCTGCCCAATAGGGACTGGAGGTGCGTGTGTGCGGCGGCGCCACTGTTTGAATCCCACCACCGTCGGAACCTGTTATTAACATTTTTGGATCCCACCACTGATCCTAGCCCTGTCCTATCATACCACCAAGCAAAGCATATTTTTTTTTAAAAAATATTTATGCTTCCCCTTTTCTTCTGGCTCCAGTTCGAAGCCTTCCTCCAATCTAAGCTGATTTCCTCTTACTCAGACATTTTCCTTGTGGTACAGTAGTTAGAGTCTAGAAGACCCGGATTCAAATTCCCACTCTGCAGTGGAAGCTTGCTGGGTGACCACGAGACTCAAACACTCTCGGGCTGACCTACCTCACAGGGTTGTTGTGAGGATACAAAGGAAGGAAAAGAGAATGATGGAAGCCACTTTGGGGCCCCGTTGGGGAGAATAGTGGGATATAGATGAAGTAAAATAAAAATGAAGACATTCTGTTGGCAGAAGAGCTACTTGAGTTGGAGGAATGCTCCTTAGGCTAAAGGAAGGATGATTGGATCTGTCCCACGGTATGTATTCAAATGCATTCATGGCACTTAATATTGTAGAGTGAGATGAGAATTGAGGCAATGCAGTCTAGAAATAGCAGAATGGGCTGTACCACTTCAGGCTGCAGAATGCCGGGGGGTAGGGGGGACTGAATTAGTGAATGATGTCCTCTATTTAAAAAAAAAATCCCTGCAAGTAGAAGGTGTTCTGGGCCGGAATCTTTATCCCTGATATGCCAATTTCTTTTTTACTTGCAGAGAGTATTTCTACATGGAGAAGCTTCCCTTCCCTTGCAGCCTAAAGAGGTACAGTCCATTCTGCCAGCTCAGGCTTCTGTCCCCTCCTTACGAGATCCATAGAAAGCCTTCCCCACTAGGAAAGATGGGGCTTCTAATTAATGCATAAGGAAGAAGAAGCAGAAGGGGTGTCCAACTTTGGCCCTCCGATATTTATGGACTACAATTCTCACCTGTGCCATCATGGCCTATTGCTTGATTGAAAGAGGAGCTGATGGGAATCGTAGTCCATGACCATTTGGAGGACCAGAGCTGGACATCCCTGAGCTTGATAATTGTGAACGTAGCCTACGAACCCTACCCAATCTTCCTTTCTCTTTTGATCTGGTCACCTTATTTTATTTATTATTACTTTTATGCTTTTACTTCCCTCCCCCTGAGGGCCTCAGAATACATTCACAACAAGTGCTTGAAACGTACATTAAAACATAATGTAAATATTAATTACATAAAAAACAGAATCCATTTTAAAATGTGGACGGCGTCTGGCTACCCCCCTCCCCCACCTTGTGCCCACGGGAGGCCAGATGACACGGTAGATGTATTTTTAACCAGGCTGGCCAAACGCCTGGCGGAACAGGTCCGTCTTGCAGGCCCCTCTTGGAAACTCTGTAAGTCCCACTTGGGAACCCTGATCTCCCTAGGGAGCCTGTTCCACCAGGTAGGGGCCAGGGCTGAAAAGGCCCTGCCACCCCTAAACTGAGCCAACCCTGATCATTCCCCGGGCCAGGGATCACGAGTAGGTCCTCCTCCAAGGAGCGGAGGGGCCTACTGGGGCAATATGGGGAGAGGCGGTCTCTCAGGTATGCAGGTCCGAGACCGCAAGCGAGACCGCCACGGACCTTGACTCCAGTCCGGGTATCGCAAGGTGAACATCAGTTGGTTGCAGGAAGTAAAGTATCAGTGGCCTTTCAGGTGATACTGAAGCTACGTTCTGCCTCTGCGAATAACTGTGACTTGGGTGCCCTTCATTCCACCGGAATCTGTCAAGGCAGACACCAGATTTCTGTGGAATGAAGCCCATCAGGCACAGGATGCCACAAGAGACCACCGGGCAAAATCTCCAGGGCTTTTCCATCTGTGTCCATTATGGTTGCTGCAAGAACTGGGGCAGCTGATCCTGATCAGTTGGATGTGGGAGGCAGCCTTCTTGTTTTTCGAGGAGGGCAAGATTTTTCCAGCCTCTTTTACCCTATGGGGGGCACAGAGGGCAGGGACTTTGCCCCATCCCTGGGCTGTGTAGGACCTCATTTCCTGTCCTTCAAAGGGTAGGTGCCTTCAAGATTGGTTTACCCTGATAGGCAGACCTAGGTTATTGCTGCCTGGCAGGTAATCGCTCTGGTGGTGGTTCCTATCCCCTGTGGCGTAGCAGGTTAAGAGCGTACGCCCTGTGGCGTAGGAGCAGCAGAGGCGTAGGGGGTTAAGAGCTCGTGTATCTAATCTGGAGGGACCGGGTTTGATTCCCCGCTCTGCCGCCTGAGCTGTGGAGGCTTATCTGGGGAATTCAGATTAGCCTGTGCACTCCCACACACACGCCAGCTGGGTGACCTTGGGCTAGTCACAGCTTCTCGGAGCTCTCTCAGCCCCACCCACCTCACAGGGTGTTTGTTGTGAGGGGGGAAGGGCAAGGAGATTGTAAGCCCCTTTGAGTCTCCTACAGGAGAGAAAGGGGGGGATATAAATCCAAACTCTTCTTCTTCTTCTGTCCTTCCTCAATGGAATGGCAAGAGGAGAAAACAGCACAAGAGAGGCGCCTTTTCTTTTGAACCAGGAAGTAATGACATCGTGCTATAAGAATTTCAGAATTTCTGAGCCCCGCAGGGATAGGGCAGGATATAAATCCAATAAATAAATAAATGGATGGATGGATGGATGGATGGATGGATGGATGGATGGATGGATGGATGGATGGATTGATGGATGGATGGATGGATGGATGGATGGATGGATGGATGGATGGATGGATGGATGGATGGATGGATGGATGGATGGATGGATGGATGGATGGATGGATGGATGGATGGATGGATGGATGGATGGATGGATGGATGGATAAATAAATAAATAAATAAATAAATAAATAAATAAATAAATAAATAAATAAAGTAATCTCTGTGGTGAAACCATAGAGATTTTTGAAATTTCTCGAGTGTCACAGTCACTCCTGTTTTGCAACAGGAAGTGATTTCCAAGAAATCTGCTCATCCCCAATGCTCCTGAAGTCACTGTTTTATGACCTGGTCTATTGATTAGCCATCGGTCAATCAGACCACCATTGCTTACATGTTGGTAAGCCTGCATATCTAAAGTTACAAAGTTATCTGTTTTCTTTGTTCACAGCACATGTTGTTCAGAACCACGAGGCGAGATAGCAGATAGAAAGCAAGACGTAGTCCTAGATCATAATTACTACTGCAAATATGTAACAGAGCAGTACAGCAATTGTTGTTTTTATCCCACGTAACCCTTCCTTTAAGCTAATAAACTATTTTCATACAAAAAGCAACGCAAAGTATCTCTGGGTATCTTTCTTTTTCCGCACAAGACTGCTTCCTCATTTCTGCTACTAAGTATCTCTATTGAATATATATTAACCAACACGTCTTCGGGTCTCCTTGCTCACCTTCGTCAGCCATGCCCCTGAGAAGGATGGAGGGAGAGGGGGAGAGACACAGTGATTAAGAACAAAAGGTCCATTAACATAAGACAGTTGAGTATATGAAAGGAGGCCCACGGGTGGCCTTGGGCCTTGACAGGTGTGATGCCAGGTAGAACAGGAGCCACACCTGACACTATTGCAGATATGTGAGTCTGAGGCCGTTTCCGCATGGCCACGCTGGGGGTTGGGTCAGCGTACATGACGCCAACCCGATTCCCTGGGATCGTTCGCACGGACGGTCCTGGAAACTACCGGGAAGACGGCACTGCGCTGCGCCGTCACCCTATTGACGTACCTTCCCTGCGACTGTCCAGCACGTCGCCAAGGCCAGGGGACACGCTCCGGAGTCGCAGGGCAGGGGGCGTGTCCCCAGGCCTCGGCGATGTGCCCGACAGTCGCAGGGAAGGTAAGTCGATTGGGAAAGGGGGGAGGGATGGCGCCTTCCAGCCTCTGCCATTCGCATGGAAGCCGTTGTTTCCCAAAAACCTCACTCGGGGAGTGAGGTTGGGAAACAGCGGCTTCGCGCCGCTGGGGAGGAGCGAAGGCGGCGTGGCTGCAAAGTAGCTTCGCCCCCCATGCGAACAGCTCCCTGGGGACAATGTTTTTGCTGTCCCCAAGGCGCTGTATTTGGCCCATGCGGATTGGGCCTGAGAGAAAGAGGTTATCGTTGTGCTATCTTGGCAGGACAGAGTCCCAGTAGGGGCTTCCTGATTCCTCGTTCACCTCTTAGATGTTGCATAATACCCTTACGAACTCTCATGTAGACTCTTGTGTTTCTTCCAAGGGAGATCCTGGACCTCCTGGCAAAGGAATGGATATCCAGGTAAATTGACAGAAATTAATTTAACTCTGTTGAAATTCATTTTGTTATTTAATTGATCCTTTGTATTAGGCCTGATGAACAAGTATATTCATTGCTGCTGTCCTCTGTTCTCCATGCAGCACCTGGAGGGTCTTTTTGAAGCCTATGGCATCAAGGTAGATATCACCTGTGTTTACACGGTGACTTGCTCACCTTTCAACAGAGCTTCATGTGACGCTGTTGGAATGAAGCTTTGGAAACTCTTTGCATCTTGAACTTATCTGAAAGAAGACGTTGAACCCCAGTAGAAAATTAAGAGTCTGGGCAGCTTCTCTGGAGGTCTGTGGCCAGCCAGCAAGGTCTCTTCCAATCTATGGTTCTATGAAATTCTTTCATTCCTCTAGCCCACAGGTGTCAAACTCACGGCCCTCCAGATGTTATGGACTACAGTTCCCATCATCCCCTGCTAGCATCATGGGAACTGAAGTCCATAACATCTGGAGGGCCATGAGTTTGATACCTATGCTCTAGCCCTATGGCCCACACTCTGGTAGTGGTTAACCTTTATGAACAGTAGCAGATGTTGGTCACAGATCGTGGCATTATAGAAGGTAGTAGCTAGAACCCGAGTGTCAGAGGTGGGATCCAGCAGGTTCTCCCCAATTCCTGAGAGTGGGTTACTAATTATTTGTGTGTGCCGAGAGGGGGTTACTACTTGGGTCTGCTTTTCCATTAGAAATTCCATTAGGTCCAAAAATCATAAAGTCCTGTTGTTTCCTATGTGGCTGGTTAGCGAAGGTAGAAAACGGGATAATTCTCCCTGTTGGGCTGTTTGAAAAACATGTTTGAGAAATATGGTAAAGTTCCTTGTTTCAGGAAAGTATCCATCTTTTGATTTCTAGAAACAAAATGAAGTATTTGAAAGTATTAAGTATTTGACAGGCAGTCAATTAGAGGAGAAGTAGTTGTTTCTGTTGGCAGTAGACGATAGGACTTGCTATAATGAGTTTAAATTGTGGACAGAAAGATACCAGCTGGAAATTAGGAACTTTTTTTTTACAGTAAGAGTTTTTTACAGTAACAGAGAAATTATTAATGCCCCGCCCCTGGAATGCCCAGCCACGCCCCCGTCGTGCCCTGCCCCGCCCAGCCCCATTGGCGCTACGCCACTGTTTGAATCCCACCACCATGGGAACCTGTTACTAAAATTTTTGGATCCCACCGCTGCCGAGTGTGGGTGTGTATGTGTGTGTTCTGCATGTAATGACAGTGTCCTTGTGGCTGCCACAAGGGTGCCAAAACTATTGTGGGTTTTCCAGGCAGTGTGGCCACAGTTTGGTAGTTTTAGCTCCTAATGTTTCATCTGCATCTCTGGCCGGCATCTTCAAAGACCTGTCACGGTAATGCACGTCATGGTGCCACAGAGTGAAGCGCGTCTTACCATGACATGCCTCTGAAAATGCCACCAATGGATCCTGGCAAGGCGTGAGGAGCTCAGACCACCAGACCATGGCCCCTCAGCCTGAAAAACCCACAAAGGCCAGTTAATCCTGGCTGTGAAAGCCTTTAGCTATATTTGTAAGTGGTTTAAAAATGCCACAAGGATCGGATGCCAAACAGGCCTGCCGTGGGACACTCTTGCTTCTTTCTCCTACCGTTTCAAGAGCTGAAACAGCTGTGGGGCATGCGTGGCCATTTCAGTGTTTGATAAGCCACATGTGGGCAGTGAAGGGACACACGCAAGTATGGTCGTTTCCCCACTTACCTCGACCAAAGGTTGCTGCGCGCTACTCCCAGCGCGTGTCATTTCTGGCATGCTCCCGGCTTCCCCACGACCCCGCACTCTGCGCAGGGTCATCAAAAGGCGCCGTTTCGAGGAGCACCAGGAATGACGCACGCTGAGGGGGCGCAACAGCAGCTGCGTTGTCACCGCCCCTGTAATGGGGAGTGCCGGGGGACCCCGCACTACTTGGGGAGAGTAGCGCGCAGCAGCAGGTAAGTGGGGAAACGACCTATATCAGCCTTCAGTGCTGCAGACCAATCTAAATTGGACCCTTGCAAAAAATTTAAATCAGTGGCATCATCCCTGTGACGGCCACGAGGATGCCATCACGTCTCGTTTTGCTCTTGGGCAGAGTTCATTCGTGGTCATCGTTTGGATAATTAACAATGTTTCTGGGGGTATTTTTCCTCCTTGCAGCTGTCACTGCTGAAGGAACTAACCAACCTTCTCCTCCGGGATGGGGTCGAAACGGTCGCCCAGCAGGTGGCCAGCGTCAGGAAGGGCAAGACCAAAACGGGCAAGAAGAAGCAGGGATTCACACATACCACGGACAGCTCAGTAAGTACCACGGAAGGCCAGCGGCAGCCATCTTGTGTCACCTTGGCATCCAGCCTGTTTATATCCCAGCCTCAGGTTTTTTGAACTGCATCCTAGGCTGTAATTCTTTCAGTGGCGTAGGAGGTTAAGAGCTCGTGTATCTAATCTGGAGGAACTGGGTTTGATTCCCAGCTCTGCCGCCTGAGCTGTGGAGGCTTCTCTGGGGAATTCAGATTAGCCTGTGCACTCCCACACACGCCAGCTGGGTGACCTTGGGCTAGTCACAGCTTTTCGGAGCTCTCCCAGCCCCACCCACTTCACAGGGTGTGAGGGGGGAAGGGCAAGGAGATTGTCAGCCCCTTTGAGTCTCCTGCAGGAGAGAAAGGGGGGATATAAATCCAAACTCTTCTTCCTCATCTTCTTCTAATTCACAAGAACAAAGGATACTGGAATAAAAGGGGCTAGTCTTCAAAGCGCCAGAACATGCTGGATTTAACACAGGCTAGTCTTTTTTTAATTTTTATGTTATTTCATTAGATTTATATCCCGCCGTCCCTTCAACATTTCTAGTTTTATTTGTGACAGACTAAAGTGGTTATCATGCTGGATAACTTAGCCCCAGAATGTGTGCTTTGGTATTTATAGGCACCCAAAAAAGATGATGTTCCAACTGAGCGTCCGTCAAGCCCATCAGAAGTCACCCAAGGAAATTACGCAAGCACAGACTGGCAAGTTCTAGAGGCCGAGGACCATCTTTATCTCACATCTCCTCCGACTTTCTTTCCTTCAGCTATTGCCAAGGTAACAAACACCAATCTGCAGATACATCCATTTAGGCTGCACAATGAAACACAATAACAACAGTGGCTCCTTAAAGTAAGGTGACCAGATGGTCACCTTTGTGAACCAGGATGGGGGGGGGGTAGGTGGCCGCGCACGCATGCGCGCACAGCCGCAGGAGCACACGGCCTTTTGGGGCTTGCCATTTCCCGCCCTGTCACAGGGCAGCAAACGGCAAGCCCCAGAAGGCCGTGCTCCTGCAGCCGCGCGCGGGGGAGGCTGCCGCACTGCCTTGTGCCCCAGAAGGCAGTGCGGCAGCTTCCCCAAAATCGGGACAATTTGAAGAACCCGCGGGACGTGGGACAAATTGTTTAAAGGCTGGACTGTCCCGCCAAAAGCGGGATGTCTGGTCAGCCTACCTTAAAGTATTTGACAAAATTTATTCCCGTGCGAACTTTCAGTGAGTCACGGCTCATTTCATCAGCTGCAGGGAAGGTACATCTGTTTGGCAGGTTCGTTTCTGCCCAAATTTGAAGGTGCGGGGATTTACATCGTGAGTTGGATCCCACTGATGTGTCCTGCTAAGAGCAACATTTCCCTCTAGTCCAAAGGCCTACCAAGAGAAAATAGCACCTGGGGCAACACCTGCTCAAGCACTTCCATGCAGTGGTGGAATCCAAAAATTTTAGTAACAGGTTCCCTCACCAGCCCCCCCCCCTGCAAAGGGGGCAGAGGCGTACCTAGGCAAACCTGAGCCCTGGGCAAAACCTGAGTTGGTTGCCCCCCCATGGGAAGCCACCCCACCACGACCCCCCAAATTTTTTTTGCACCAGGTCATTTCTAAATCATCATCGCATTATAGAAAATGCCCCAACTCACAAATCTGAACACAGCAATGGTGAAACACACAGGTTCTTTGAGAGAGACTGGTGAGATAAAAGGGACGAAAGGCTGAGAATCCATGAATTGCAGTACCTGAAAGGGATTCACCCAATTCAGGGAGTGACATTATTAGTCGCAATTGCAATATGGAACCTTCACGTTCAAAGGCAGGATGCCTCGGGGAGGCGAGGGGATGGAGGCGGAAAAGCGGACCCAATTAGTAACCCCCTCTCGGCACACACAAATAATTAGTAACCCACTCTTGGGAACTGGTGAGAACCTGCTGGATCCCACCTCTGCTCCCATGCCTCTCCCCCCATGCCCCTCTTACCTCAGCCGGTGGAGGAGCGTGGTGGTAGTCCTGGGCAGCCTGGCAGGGCTGCACCTTCATGGGCCGGGCCAAGGGGTGCCCAGCGGGCCTGCGGCAGGCGCCTGACCCAGCTGCTTCTCCTCCAGGGGTGGTTGGCAGGATCAACTCTGATTAGTGCTTGATTGGGAGACCACCAAGGAAGTCCAGAGTTACTACGCAAAGGCCGACAATGGCAAGCCGCCTCTGAATATTTTTTGCCCTGACTTGGGTGGCCCAGTTAGCAAAGCGCCTCTGAATAGCTGTTGTCTTTAAAAAATCCCTGAGAGGTTTCCATAAATTGTATATGGCAAGCCATGCTCTTGTCTCTTAGAGATGTACAGACTGCCGCGTACAGACTGCCGCGGTGGTTAAGAAGGCCCAGCAAAGACTGTACTATCTGAGACTTCTAAGGAAACAACAACTGAATGGAAAACTCCTGGTGTCCTTTTACCGCTGTGCTATAGAGAGTGTCTTAACCTACTGCATCTGTGTATGGTTCTCCAGTTGCTCAGTGGCAGATAGGAAGGCGCTCCAAAGGGTGATCACTCCTGCACAGAGGATTATCGGCTGCCCTCTCCCCTCCTTGGAAGAACTCTATAATTCCCGAAGCCTAAAGAAAGCCCAAAATATTCGGAGAGACCCGTCTCATCCAGCACACTCTCTTTTGGAACTGTTACCATCCGGCAGACGATACAGGTCTATCAAAACTAGGACCAAGAGGCTTAGAGACAGCTTCTACTCTAGAGCTGTGGTGATGCTGAACTCCGCGGCTTCGTGTTGATGTGCTTGGGGCTGTGTGGGGATGGGTGGAGGAAGGGGAAAGTGAGGGTGGGGTATGAGTCTGAAATTGTGTGCATCGAGGAATGCTGCTGTAAATTTCGTTGTGCGTGCACAATGACAATAAAATGCTTGTGCTTATGTTGCCCAGTTTCGAGGCATAGGGTGGCGTCAGGCACGCAGTGAGGCATGCCCGAAAGTTTAAATAAAAAGCGAGATTGTACTCGCTCAGCTGTGTTGGACCAGGAGCCTATCCAAAGTGGGACTCCATATAATAATTGCTGGGCCACCTTGGTGTTGAAGACTTTTAATGCTGCAGGCACAAATTGATGGCCCTTGCTATTAAAAAAGCGTAAGATTGCCGATACGCTGACCATGGAGTTTGTTACAGCATGGTCTCTGTGGCTGGCCCAACCCCCTCTATATGGTTTGATGGCAGTTTCTACCACTAGTCACAGCTTTTCGGAGCTCTCTCAGCCCCACCCACCTCACAGGGTGTTTGTTGTGAGGGGGGAAGGGCAAGGAGATTGTGAGCCCCTTTGAGTCTCCTGCAGGAGAGAAAGGGGGGATATAAATCCAAACTCCTCCTCCTCCTCCTCCTCCTCCTCCTCCTCCTCCTCCTCCTCCTCCTCCTCTGCTTCTGCTTCTGCTTCTGCTTCTGCTTCTGCTTCTGCTTCTTCTGCTTCTTCTTCTTCTTCTTCTTCTTCTTCTTCTTCTTCTTCTTCTTCTTCTTCTTCTTCTTCTTCTTCTTCTTCTTCTTCTAAGATCATCAATGGTCCTGATCTAATCTAGAATCAGATCAGACAGAAGCCCGGCCACTCCGAGCAGAAAATGTCCTTCAAAAACAAAAAACAAAAACCAGTGCTTGGCTCTGCTTTCTGCTAATCAGGGGCATTTTTAAACACTTTTTCATCAGACAACAGCAGAACCTACCATTGTGACAACTTCAAATCATAGTCTGGAGGAGCCTGTCCCGTCTGAAGTAACAGTTACCCAGACAGACCAGGCTGAGCTGGAGGTGGAGAGCCGCCTTGAAGGGCAGAACTTGACACAGACTCCACGAAAGGAGGATGACAGTTCTGTAGAACTGGAAGGAGTTGCTGAAAATGCCACTTCGCAGATCAAGGAAGGAGCTTGGTCACTGGAAAACACCTCTTTGGTAAAAGAGGCAGAGGTAAAGCTCCAACCTCTACGCTTTCAAGCATTGTATCTGTCTGCAGTTTTGCACTAAAATGTGGAATTCCCTGCCAGAGGATGTAGCCGGAGGAATGCCCTGCCAGAGGTCACATGCATAGCTGGTGTCCTTGCTTGCCAGGCTCACAGAGAGTCAGGTTCCAGCTGATATCAGGCACAGATGCAAGAGAGGGAGAGAGCAGTCTTACTCATAGGATCTGTTGTCAGGGGAAACCCCCCAATTATTGATTTATTGATTGATTGATTGATTGTTTAGATTTGTAGATCGCTCCATCCCCCTAGGGGCTCTGGGTGGTGTACAACAACATCAACATATATCCAGTTTATAACAAAATAAACAATTATTACATGCATTAAAATCCATTAAAACAGCGGTCAATACAATAAAAACAGGCGTCCCATAACCCAATTTATTTTTTTAAAAAAACAACCTCCCCAAAAGGAGGGAACGGCCGGATTGCTCCTTAGGAGGGTAGCATAGATGTAAACAAAATAATGGTAAAAGTAAATGAGTAAAGGGGGGGGGGCGCCCTAATCAGCGACTGGACGCTCCAAAAGCCTGGTGGAACAACTCTGTCTTGCAGGCCCTGCGGAATTCATTAAGGTCCTGCAGGGCCTAGACAGCTGGAGGAAGAGTGTTCCACCAGGCCGGGGCCAGGGCCATAAAGCAAAGGCGTTCCTCCCATTGGGCAAAGTGGGCAGTTGCCCAGGGCGCCACCTTGTGGGGGGCACCAAAAATGCAGGTGGGATTTTTTTGAATTTTCAGTGTTTTTTCTGTTTTTGGCCTGCAGGGGGCGCAGTTTTTAGGCTAGCAGCACCAAAATTTAAGGGATTTTTCAGGAGACTATCCTAATGATATCACCCAGGTTTGGTGAGGTTTGGTTTAGGGAGTCCAAAGTTATGGACTCCCATCGGGAGTGTCCCCATCCCCCATTGTTTTCAATGGGAGCTAATAGGAGATGGGGGCTACACCTTTGAGGGTCCATAACTTTGGACCCCCTGAACCAAACTTCACCAAACCTGGGTGGTATCATCAGTAGGGGCTCATGAAGATACTCTGAAATTTTGGTGCTGCTATCTTAATAATAGCACCCCTGACAGCAGGCACACCCTAAAAATTTCCCCAGATTCTCCTTTTAAATCCACCCCTTTCTTTCTTTTATTCTTTCAATGCCTAATAAAGGTTGTTGTTGTTGTTGGGGGGGCATCAAACTCAGGTTTTTCCCAGGGCTCCAGTTTGCCTAGGTACGCCACTGCCGTAAAGGCCCTGGCCCATGTGGAGGCCAGCTGCATTATTGAGGGGCCAGGAACCACCAGCAAATTGGCCTCTGCTAAACGCAGAGGCCGAGTAGGGGCATATGGGGTAATGCGGTCCCGAAGGTATGCTTCACCAAGAGTACAGACTGTGGACGAGGCCCGCAGTACAATGGAAACCACCTTCCTTGGTGTCTGTCAAGTAGCTGAAGCCATTCAGCGCAGTGGTCTGAAATCTCACAAGGTCATCTTGCAAGATCTCGGATGCCATTGTGGGTAGCCATGGTAACCCATCTGGATGGCCGATGCCTCCTCTCAACTCCAACTGGAGGTAGAGCAAAATAATGATGGGGTGAGAGGCAGGAGAGGACACAGGAAAAAGAGAAAGCTTTGTGATTCCTCATGGGTCACCCACATATATTTCCCTCCGAGTGATTTTTTCCCTCTCCTTTAGATGGAACATAGCTCTGTTCATCTTGATCCAGAGGCAGAGTATTCTCCTCCAGAGAACACCTCCCGCAAGGTGACAGGAGCCCCAAAGAAGAGGAAGAAAGAAAAACACATACTGGAGGTAAATCTTATGGCGACATAAGCCCTGCGGTTGTTCAGAAAGTTGTTCAAGTAATAGATTCATAGAATCACAGAGTTGGAAAAGACCCGAGGGGCCATCAAGTCCTGAGATATTTGTACGACCGCTCCTGTTGATGTTGTAGTGAATGTTGTTCACCGCCCGGAGCCCTTCGGGGATCGGGCGGTATACAAATTAAATAAATAATAATAATAATAATAATAACCCCCAGCAGTGCAGGAATACACAAATGATAGCGGAGTCAGAAGTGATTTTATTCCATTTCTGATCTTGCTTTTCAATAATGATGGAACTATGTTTTATTTCTGTGTAAATTAGGTAGGAACACACTGTATTAGGTAGAAGATAGGAATTATAGCTATCTTTTGTATTTGTGTCTGCATGGAACCTCCTTGGCTCAAGGCAGGAATCCACCCCTGCTCCACCTGGGCATGTCCCTTTCATTTGCTAAAACTATGGATGGACGTTGACAAAAGGGACCCCGGAAGAAGTGCCTCAATCTGCCTAATCTGTAAGGAATTCCATAGAAGCAG
The DNA here is from genome assembly GCF_021028975.2 of Sphaerodactylus townsendi. NCBI lineage: Eukaryota > Metazoa > Chordata > Lepidosauria > Squamata > Sphaerodactylidae > Sphaerodactylus > Sphaerodactylus townsendi. The sequence continues at coordinate 7,742,352 of NC_059430.1, read as the reverse complement.
AAATAAAAGGCTTTTTGGGTGTAAAAGTCCGTTTATTAAGACATCTTAGAAAGCTCACATACACGTAGTGGCAGGAATGGCACTTCCCACCAGAAGCACAGGTTATAACACCATTCACCCCATCCCCCCTTCCTGCTTCCTTAGGAGCGAGGTCTTCATCTCCAGCGCAAAGATAAAGTCTCCGCCCGATGAATCTATTGCCCATCGCCCGAGGAGCTGTGGAATGCACTCAGGTTACTTCACCATCCAACACCATTGAATCCTTTACACTCTGCCTCCCCTTAAAGACCCCTCCCCAAGGTTTGATCGGAAAAGCTGATGGAAAGCAGAAATAAGGGTGGGGAGCTTCAATATTTTCCCGGAATAAACCCATTGAATTCTTTGAAGGAATACATCCACCTTTAAGAGACCTTCATGTACAAGCGTTTCTTGAATTCAGCGAGGAAGGTCAGGATAAGCGTCGAATTGCGTAGTGTTTGTGACCATCAATAATAGTGGGTGGGAGGGCCTCTCTCAGTGGTGTGTTACCAGCGAGCATGGGGCGGGCAGAGCCTCATTGAGCAAAAGCTGGAATGGAGAGAGACAGGAGATGAATGTTACTAAGAGAGTTAGGCAAATCTAAAAGTAGGCAGTGACATCATTAATCACTTTAGTAATCTGAGAAAGGTCCACAAATCTTTTGCCAAGTTTGGAAAGAATTTATTACACGTCTCACGGATTTTTTTGTAGATAAATACACCCGGAAGAGCCCACCGCGGAAGAGAGGAAAATCCACGGCCCGTGTTTATCGCATGCAGATTTTTTGGGAGTCCTTATTTGTAAAGCCCCAGTCTGGACCGTTTTCCATCCCTCGACTAGGGATGAAATCCATTGATGAAACTCTGGAGGGTCCAAAGCTGTCGAGGTGGATTGTGGCAAGAGGCGGGAAGGCGACCAGACACAATGGCATTTCAAAGGAGTTTTTCTTTGTACTGCTATGGACCGCATTATTTATAGGCATACTCATAAGCGGAATAAGCTTCGCACCAATTGTCTTGGTGGTAGTTGGTGTAACAAAGCGTAAATACTGCTCTAGGGTTCTGTTACGTTCTCTCCATCTCTCCATCACTTTGAGGCGTGGTAGGGGCGGCTGACGGCGAAGGCGACCCCAACAACCCCAAACGCATGCTTCCAGAACTTTGCAGGATGAATTGGGGAGACTGTGATGGAGAACCACCTTAGCGGAATGGAGGCGGTAAAACATGTTGAATGAACAGCCGTTATAGCCTTTCTAGGGGCCGGAGGATGGAAGCACATGGAATAAAATGGAGCTTGTTATTTAGAAAATAAGTTACCACCACCCACAAACGTGTTACCATGACTTTTCGGGCAAATCTGTAATAAAAATCCATGGGAGATGACCTCCCGGGAAGCGGGAGGCCACCGGGAGCCGGTTCCAATAATAGCCCATGGGGCTTTCGGAATGGTTTTGGCTTCTGCGCAAGCAGAGCAGCCCTTAATGTCTTGCCCTCAATGTCCCTTAGCATTGCTTGGCGCCCTACCAGAGGAACACTGGCCGGTAGACCAAATGCAGGATTTTCAAGAAAACCAAAATGTCCAGCAGAGCGGGGCATCGCATTGGCAAGCTTCAAGAACCTGCTAGCGGAGGGAGACGCGTACCAACATTCCCCTCTCGTAAACTCCAGCATTCTCCAAGCGCGGTGGAAGTCACTTTCTTCAGCTGGAGGCTCGGTGTAGCCCGCTCTTCGGTTCCGCGGTAAAGGGAGAGCGAGACTAGGAATGGAGGGTGGAGGAGAGTGGGCGTTTGAGATCGGGTGACAGCCAGCCCAACTGGGAGGGAGAAAAGAACAGTGCGTGGAATGTGTCTCGTGAGCGCTCCCACCCCCCCTCCCGAGTGGCCCAGCGTCCAGCCAGTTATTAGTTTTTCCGAGGAAAAATGGACTGGCAAGAGAAGCGAGAAAAGAAATGCATTGCCGAAGTTGTTTTCGCCGGACATCTTGAGAGGTGGACAAAGCTGCCAGGTTTTATGATCCGACCAAGCCTACAAGAGAGGGTGTTTGGCCCCCTCCAGCCGAGTGGCATGCAGAAGTGGAAGTGCTACTTTGATGGCACTTGGTCTCTTTGTCTCCTACAGTCCAGTTGAGTTCAGCACCAGAGAATTTCTTAGACAAATAAGCACCGCAGATTAGCCTACCAAATCTTTATTTTTCTGCAACAGGGCTGCCCCAAGTGCTTTGTCCGAGGCATCCCGTGAACCACAAGCGGGAGATCTGGGTCAGGGTGCTTTTAGGATGGGTTAGGTGATGCTTGAAGACTTTAAAGAGTTGAAAGGCTGTTTGACACTCCTCAGACCAGGAAAGGGGCCGGGCTTGGCGGACAGTGGATCTTTATTCTTAGTGCGTAAAGAGGTCTGTGAGAGGGAGAGTCAGTTCAGCGAATTGGGGTATAAAGTCACGGTAAAAATTAGCAAAACCAAAGAAAGATTGGGCTCTTTGCGGTTGGTGGGGAGTGAGCCATTGGAGGACTGCGTCAATTTGGCAGGATCCATTTTCAAGCCCTCGAGAGGCGAGATCCGAGTAACCAAATGATCAATGGAGTTCTGGTGAAAACAGCATTTGGAAGTTTGGCAAAGAGAGGGTGTCGAACAAGCGTTCCAATACCTCTCCGGACCAATGTTTCATGCTCTTCTATGGTTTGTGAGTAAATTAAAAGCGTCATCTAAGTATACCACAACTCCCTTGTACAATAAAATCATGGAGAACCCGTTGATAAGGGCCATAAAAGCCCGAGGGAGCCCCACTTAGCGAATGGCATTATCAAGAATATTCAAACTGTCAAACTTTGTGTTAAATGCAGTCAAGTGTTCGCAGCCTTCAGCAATTCTGACTCTGTAGTAAAGCTTCTCTCAGAGTCCAATTTAGTAAAAATCGTCCTTTGCGGGTGCATCTAAAGATCCTTGATCAAGGGCAAAAGGATATTTATTGGACAGGGAGACCGCATTGAGACCTCGATAATCTGTGCAAAGCCGTAGAAGACCCATCTTTCTCTTTTTTACAAAACAAAAGCGGGGCAAGCGTGTGTGTGTTTGGTAGCTCGCCCGATTATGAACCCCTTGAGCAAGGTTCTTCGTCCAAGAAGTACGCAGTTCCTTCTCCTCATTAGGACTCATGCGGTAGATACTACCCTTTGGGTAGTTCGCCCCTGGTTTGTATAACAATTTTGCAGTCAGTGTCTCTGTGGGGTAGCAGCTGATGGCATTCTTGCTCCTGAAAAAACTCTGGCTAGATCATGTGTCGCGGAATTGGGGATGCCAATAGAATGGGGCGATAAGCTGAAGAAGCCAGGGAGGGTGTGTCAGGAGAAGTTGGGTTTTCCCCAATTCATGTATGTTCACGCGGGAGGTCAGTGAATTCACAAAGATCCGTTCTTTCAAATGAACTTTGGTTCATGTAACAATAACCAAGGCATGCCCAAAACTATGGAGTGTTTGGCCACTGGCGTAAAAATAAAATAATTTTTCTCCCAATGGTCGGTATAGCGAGGAGAGCGGTTGTGTGTGTTTTGAACTAGGCAGTCCTTACGTTCGAGGGCTGCCGTCCATTTGGGTGAATGGTATGGAGGCTTAGCCAGGGAATTTGGTCCAGACCTGGCTCCTCTGCCACCTGGGGCGCATTAAGCAGTGAACTGGCCAGAATCCACAGAGCGAGGCTATAATGCGAGTGTGTTTAAGCGGGGTTATTGGCAGCTTGGACAATGGGGCTGCCTTCACTCACCGGCGTCAGGAGTGGGGCCATGTCCATGGGGGGCTGAAGAAAAGGCAAACAGCTGCTTCCCCTCCTCTGGAGTGCGCCGCCGATGACGCTTTAAAACGGCGAGCCCGTCGGGCCGGCCTGATCTGCGTGGTGAAAGCGGCAGATGGAGTCTTGTGAGCTGGGCGGTAGGTTTTGTTTCTTAGGACAGTTGGCGGCTAGATGACCTGGCCCTCATGATGAACCACAATCCCAGTCGGCCCGGCGGCGTTCAGAAGGTGGTTCCGGTAGGGGCGGCTGGGCTTGGCTTGAGTGGACACAGTGGTGGAGTTTTGGGCGTGGCTGACCTCGGCAGCGTATTGTTATTCAAGCAGGCGCCACCTGGGACCCCAACTGGATCCAATCTGCAATAGTACGAGGAACCCGAATTAAAGCTTACCCGTTTCAGCAGCTTGCCGTCCACAGCATCCGAAGTGGCATTTCATGCGTTCAGGCCACTCAGGAGGAAGTCGAGCAGCGCCCGCCTGGTCGCGGGCAAATTCTGCCAGCGGGCGGTTGCCTTGCTGGATAGTTTTGATGGTGGATAGCTTCATTCTCGGCCTGGATCCTGGAGCTCTTAAGGCTTGGAGAATCGGGCACGTCTTGAAGTCTTCATCCGCAAATCAAAGAGTCCGCGAACCAGTGGGCTGCTGCCCCATCCAGGACTGAGCCGATGTCCGTATTTTCTGGCGCAGACGGTATAAATCATCATAGTCTTCCAAGTGGGCATTGAGTTGCAAAATGAAGTAAGGGAAGTTTGGAAGGTCCCCATCAAAGCGGGCTGGTGTCGAGGGCCGATAGTAGCCCGTTAAACTCTGGCCTGCTGGGCGGTGGTTCGCGGGTTAAAGGCAGTTTGGGCGAGCAGCTGTTGTATGTTCAGGGGGGGGGCGAATCGAGGCTGGCGGTGCGCTGGCGTTTGGGTGGCAGGACGATGCGTGGCCCCACAAGCCCAGTGATCGTAACATAGACTCCAACTTGGGGCTTCTGGTCTGCTGCCTCCTTAGCTCCTCTCCAGCGCCAGCCAGCTCCTCTCCTTGCGGGTCAATGCATCACAAGTGGCATGCAGGCAGCTTTCGTTCAATTTAGCCAGTTAAGTCCCGTTTAAGGGCTTCAGTAAACTCACTTCTAGCGTCGCGCCAGGGCAGAGCGGCTTTAGCGTTGCCGTTGTAAATCCAGTCTGGAGTGTTCCAGGACTTTATCATGGACTGACAGATTCTGGGCATATTAATGCGTTGGAGGCATCTTTGTACGGTCCAACTCAGGCTGGACTTCTTTGTTGCCGTTCGGTCCCTCTGCGGTTTAAGCTCTTGCTGCAACTGTACCCGTTCCTCCTCCCATAGCTGGCGTTCCGGGTCCATGCTTCTTGGGCATCTGTAATTAAGCCCCACTTCCTCCTCCCAGGTCTCCTTCGATGGGAGGAACGAATCGGAAGCTGGGAGTGCAGGCTTTCTTAGGACTCTTAAGTGGAGTCTTAGGCGAGACATCGGAGACACCGTAGCCACCAGTGTCCCCGGGGCACCTCAGGTGCGGTCGGCTGGCCGGGATCAGGGGTCGGTGGAAGAGCGTCGCGGATACCTCCCAATCCCAGGTTTAGTCCCCGGTATCGCCGGACGGTCCCAGTGCTGTGCCGCGGTGTGGTTCTTTGGGAACATCACCAAAATCTGAGTCAGGAATGGATTCAATGGATTCTGGGTTGCGCATGAAAGGTGGTCAAGCCCGTCTCCTCCATGACAGGTTGCATCACGAGTTTGTAATCCCACCGCAGCGGGTAGAGATCCGATCCACAGGCGGCGCCGATCCATAGGCAGCGCCCCAGCGGCTCATGGAAGTCCCCATGAGGTAAATAAATCCGTCCCTCGTTCCAGGTAAAGGAAGACTTCGTGCTGATCTGAGGATGGAAAGAGAGCCACCAGCGAGCCGTTCTCCTGCCGGTTCCTCCAGATCCAGAAGGGAAAATTCAGACCCTCTTTGGGGCTACGCTTTTATTCCGCGTAGTAACATTCAACCTCTCCATGCAAGACAGCAGAGGTCCACTGCACAGGAATATAGATGAATTAAGATTCCTGCCACAATGTAAGGAATTCCATAGAAGCAGAAATAAAAAGGCTTTGGGTGTAAAAGTCCGTTTATTAAGACATCTTAGAAAGCTCACATACACGTAGTGGCAGGAATGGCACTTCCCGCCAGAAGCACAGGTTATAACACCATTCACCCCATCCCCCCTTCCTGCTTCCCATGGGAACGGAGTCTTCATCTCCCGCGCAAAGATAAAGTCTCCGCCGATGAATCTGGCCCATCGCCCGGGCTGTGGAATGCACTCAAGGTTACTTCACCATCAACACCATTGAATCCTTTACATAATCCCACCAGCAGGCAGATAAGGGTACCATCATTGTTAAGTTTCGTTTTCTGGCCCCAAGCACCCAAAGGACTCTTTTGTGTTTTTCCCACCTGTGCTTACGTCATCACCTCGCCCAGCTTCAGCTGCGAAATTCAAGAAGGGACAGCCCTCTGGACTCTAATTGGTTTCCATGTATCTGTAAATGAATGGTTGTAGGCTGTCCTGTATTCCCCTGGACTCCCGGGCGGGAGAAAGTGTATTTAAGTTGTTGTAAAGCTGCTAGGCAGTTACAGTTGCCATGGTGTGGAGGTGCTGACACGTAGGTCAGCATCTCAATGAACTCATTTTTATTCCTTAGTATTCTCACTGTGTTGGGTCCTGTTTCTGTTCCCCTGCTCTGCCGAGAGCTGGTTGGTCTGGAGCTATTAAAAGTTACCAGGTAGCACGGTAACACAATCAAAGCACTCCTGACAGATGGCCGTACAGCCTCTGTTTAAAAACCTCCGAAAGGAGACTCCACCACACTCTGAGGCAGTGAATTCCACTGTCGAACAGCCCTGACTGTATAGAGAGGTACAATTACATTCCTCAATCTAGACCAGGGGTAGGGAACCTGCGGCTCGAGAGCCGCATGTGGCTCTTCTGCCCTTGCACTGCGACTTCACAAGCCGAGTCGCCAGCCCCATCCTTGCCCACCCTGCAGGCAGCAGGGCAGGCGCACCAATTGCCCACGGCTGGCTGGGCCGTGCCGCGGACTTCCCCTCTCGCCCGCCCCATTTGAGCGGGGCGGGCGCTTTCCTGGCGGCCGGCGAGGCCGAGCTGCTGGCCCCATCCTTGCCCGCCCTGCAGGCAGCAGGGCAGACTCATCCATGCGCTTCTCAGAATGAGTGGAGTAAAAGGTAAAAAAACCCAATATATACAGTGTTATCTTTATTTTAAATGTCAAAAATGATTTGCGGCTCCAAGTGTTTCTTTTCCTGTGGAAAATGGGTCCAAATGGCTCTTTGAGTGTTAAAGGTTCCCTACCCCTGATCTAGACACTATACTCTTATTGATACCGCCCAGAGTTGCAACCCGGAATTGCAGGCAGAATAAGAGCTGGCAGTTACAGGATATGTAAAAACAATGGTCATTTATGTTCTTGTGGTCTTCCCCGCAGTGAGCACACATTCTCTTTCAGTAAGATTTTTCTGATTTCATCTGCCAGCATCCCAACAACTATCCACCAGTGTGCTGTGGTCACTCTGCAACACCCCCTCCGGCCAACCTTTCCCCTTTCTTGGACTGTTCTTCTGAGAAGGGGGCCTGTATCGATGTAGGATGGGTGGTTTTCAAAGGTTTATGTGGTCACTTGCCATCTGCGTTTCTATTTTATTGATCGGATTATTTATGCACAAATTATTTTTTTTATAAATGTTTTAAAATATGTATATTGATGGCCATGCTGGCGGAGACTGATGGGAATTGTAGTCCATGAACCTCTGGAGAGTCGGAGTTGATCTAGACCAGCCATTCTCAACCAGGGTTCCCTGGTACCCTGGGGTGCCGTGAGCATGTCCCAGGGGTACCGCGGCAACACTACCGCCCCCCCCTCATTTTTGTGGCTCCCACCGGCGCCAACAAGGACATAGAGCTGGCCCATGGGGCAGGGCCTGCCACAAGGTCAGCAGCCACCCCCCCCAATGCTCCCCTCCACCCTGGGAGGGGAAGGTGGGGTGTGTGGCAAGCAGGGGCAATGGGAGGGGAAGGTGGAGGGTGGTGGCAGGGGTACCGTGAGATATGAAGAGTGAGGTCAAGGGTACCCTGACCTCAAAAAGGTTGGGAAACAGTGATCTAGACAGATGTTAAAAGCTGTTTGAAATAAAAAAACATCTTCACCTGACACTCAAGCCTCAGTTGATCTCCAGTTGCTTCCCTGAAGTTGTGCGTCCTTCCCTCCATTCCAGATGTCCTCCAGTCTGGAGCTGGAGAAAGAATACAATTCCTCGGAGGTTGCGTCGAAGGAACTGCAGAGTGCTTTGAAGAGAAGGCCTGGAGAGAGGAAAAGGGAGAAAGAGGCCAATAGGGTAAGGAGCAGCAGTGGCGTAGGAGGTTAAGAGCTCGTATATCTATATACCTGAGTGGCAGAGGCTTATCTGGTGAACTAGATGTGTTTCCTCACTCCTACATTCCTGCTGGGCGACCTTCTGCTAGTCACAGTTCTTTGGAACTCTCTCAGCCCCGCCTACCTCACAAGATGTCTGTTGTGAGGAGAGGAAGGGAAAGGAGCATGTAAGCCACCTGGAGTCTCCTTACAGGAGAGAAAGGTGGGATATAAATCCAAACTCTTCTTCTTTCCACATCTGCACATGTGCAGTCAGCAGGGTTTATTTATTTATTTATTTATTTATTTATTTATTTATATTTATTTAATTGATTATCTATCTATCTATCTATCTATCTATCTATCTATCTATCTATCTATTTATTTATTTAATTTCTATACCGCCCAATCCCCAAAGGGCTCTGGGCGGTGTACAACATGGATTCCACATACAGTATATAAACAAAACCCCATTAAATTAAAATGTAAGTTTAAAAGTTTAAATATTTAAAACGCAGCAGTAATTCAGTAAAATGGCGTCAGCAATACCCCAGATTAAACCCTCCCAAAAAGGGGAACAAGACAGTAACAAAAGTGGGTCCCCTAGATGACGGGGACTCCGAAAACCGGAGGAATAGTGTAGAAGGGGCACCTAATCAGCGGCTGGGCACTCCAAAAGCCCGGTGGAACAACTCAGTCTTACAGGCCCTGCGGAAATTGCCAAGGTCCCGCAGGGCCCGGACAGCTGGAGGGAGAGTGTTCCACCAGGCAGGGGCCAAGGCTGAAAAGGCCCTGGCCCGAGTGGAGGCCAGCCACATCATTGAGGGGCCAGGAACCACCAGTAAATTGTAGGGTAGGGACATATGGGGTAATGCGGTCCTGAAGATACGAGGGTCCCAGGCCGCGTAAGGCCTTAAAGGTTAACACCCACACCTTGAAGATTATTCGGAACTCAACTGTGAGCCAGTGCAGGCTGCGCAGCACAGGTTGGATGTGATCACGATAGGCGCCCCCTGTGAGCAGGCGAGCCGCCGCATGCTGGACCAGCTTCAGTTTCCGGATCAAACGCAAGGGAAGGCCCGCGTAGAGCAAGTTACAATAGTCTAACCTGGAGGTGACCGTTGCATGGATCACAGTGGCCAGATCTGCGTGGGAGAGGAAGGGAGCTAGCCCTTGCGAAAGGAATCCCTTCCTGCCGCCCCTGCTATGGGCTGCCACCAAATGTTTAAAGGAAAGATTCATAATTAAAGTAAAAGGTAAAGTTTCCCCTTCAGTCGTGTCCGACCCTGGGGTACCATTGCGAGCAGTGATTTCATAGGCAAGCCTTTTTTGTGGGGTAATTTGGCACTGCTTTCCCCGGCTATTTTTTACCCCCTAGCTATGAGCTAGGTCAGTGATGGTGAACCTTTTTGAGACCGAGTGCCCAAACGGCAACCCAAAACCCACATTTATCGCAAAGTGCCAGCTTGGCAATTTAACCTGAATACTGAGGTTTTAGTTTAGAAAAAAACGGTTGGCTCCAAGGCGTGCGTTACTCGGGAGTAAGCTTGGTGGTAGTTGGTGGTTTTGCTTTGAAGCAGCCGTGCAACTCTTCCAACGGGTGAATCACGACCCTTGGAGGGTTTACTCAGAAGCCAGCCCCATTGCCAGCAACCGAGCTTACTCCCAGGTAAAGGATCACACTTTAGTTCTTCGCATGAAAACCAGTGAGTTTAATCAGTGGGGTTTAACAGCGCTTAACAGGGTAACCTACACTGCTGCCCCAAAACTAGGTCTTAGGTTTAATGCTAATAATTGAGCCCAGCGGCACAGGCAGCCTAGATGGGGGGGGGGCAACTCTGTTTACGTGTGCCCACAGAGAGGGCTTTGAGTGTCACCTCTGGCACCCGTGCCATAGGTTCGCCACCACTGAGCTAGCTACTCATTTACCGACCAAGAAATGGATGGATGGCTGAGTTGACCATGAGCCAGCTGCCAGGAAATCTGACCCACAGGGGGCTCGAACTCCTGACCGTGCGAGTGGCAGTGCAAGCACTTAACCACTACACCATGCAGCTCACAATTACAGAGCAATAAATATTGGCCTGGGGAAAGAAAACCTTTGTTCCTTGCCTGTTGACGTTCACCTACGGTGTTAATGGTGGCTGATCTATCCAGAGCTGCAGGGATTTGCGTATATGTGTTCTGTCACCGCCGCACACGAGTCCTAGTTTATTTCTCCCTTGCATTGTTAAAAAAGCTTTTCCTGTTTTGTTTTGTGCTGTGCTGTGCTGTGTGCACTTTGATGATCCGATCGGCCACTGTCTGGTGGGGGAGTTGACTTCCCCTACTGCAAAAATGTCTATGGCTCCTTCCGTACATGCAGAATAGTGCACTTTCAAACTGCTTTCAGTGCTCTTTGAAGCTGTGTGGAATAGCAAAATCCACTTGCAAACAGTTGTGAAAGTGATTTGAAAATGCATTATTCTGCGTGTGCGGAAGGGGCCTATGATAAGTGAAGTCGGCCCGCGAGGGTCGCAAGGAAGAGGCGAGACGCAGCGATATCATCCGGTGGAGAGAGCCAGCAGCAGGAAGTGTGATCCGTGGATCTGGCAACTCTCCCGTGGTCTGGTCCCTGGCACCTTTTATTAGGGTTTCAATAGGGGCGGACCGGGAGGCGGGAGAGCGGGAGAATACTGTATAGTACATGACATCATGGGGTGGCCTACGTGTGGGAGGAAACGTTCACGTCTGGGTCTAATCCGTACCTGGGGGCAGGCGCCCCTTTGTCCCTTTGTCTGGAACATCTGGTGACCGTGAGTCAGGTAGTTCATGACCTGTGACTCACGGGGGCCTGGGGGACAGGTGAGCGTGTGCGCCCAGAAGGACACAGATGGCACAGGCATTCCTGCGCTCTTTCTGAGGCTCTGCTGGGTTCGCGGGGCTCATCCCTACAATAAGCAAGTTATATGGGCACGTTCGCCATGAATTTCTCCTCCTTCCAGACTCCAGTCTTCGAGCCTTTTATCTGCATTTGATCCAGTGATTTCAATTTTCTGTTTTCTCTCCTCTGCCATAGAAAGCTGAAAATGCAACCAGATCGCATGAACATGAATACATCATGAATCATACTACATCCGACCCTTTGTCTTTCAAGGTCAGTATTGTCTGCTCTGACTGGCAGCTGCTTTCCAGGATTTCAGGTCTTTCCCATAGCCAGCTGCCTGGTGGTTTCAGAACCTTGGTCTGTCAAGGTCAGACTTGCCTACTCTGACTGGCAGCTGCCTTCCAAGATCACAGCTGGGGGTCTTCTGTGTCACCTACTGTGTCACCTACTACTGTTTTCGGTGTCACCTACTGGAGATGCTGGGAACTGAACCCGGGACTTTTGCATAATTAGGAAAGGATAATTAGGAAAGGAGTTGATCATAAAACTGCAAGGACTGTCATGCCCTTATATAAAGCCGTGGTGCGACCGCAGTTGGAGTACTGTGTTCAGTTCTGGTCGCCACATCTCAAAAAGGATATCGAAGAGATAGAAAAAGTGCAGAGAAGGGCAACGAGGATGATTGAGGGACTGGAGCACCTTCCTTATGAGGGGAGGCTGCAGCGTTTGGGACTCTTTAGTTTGGAGAGGAGATGTCTGAGGGGGGATATGATTGAAGTCTATCAAATTATGCATGGGGTAGAAAATGTGGACAGAGAGAAATTTTTCTCTCTTTCTCACAATACTAGAACCAGGGGGCATCCATTGAAAATGCTGGGGGGAAGAATTAGGACTAATAAAAGGACACACTTCTTCACGCAACGTGTGATTGGTGTTTGGAATATGCTGCCACAGGAGGTGGTGATGGCCACTCACCTGGATAGCTTTAAAAGGGGCTTGGACAGAAGTCGATCTATGGCTCCCAATCTTGATCCTCCTTGATCTCAGATTGCAAATGCCTCAGCAGACCAGGTGCTCGGGAGCAGCAGCAGCAGCAGAAGGCCATTGCTTTCACCTCCTACAGGTGAGCTCCCAAAGGCACCTGGTGGGCCACTGCGAGTAGCAGAGAGCTGGACTAGATGGACTCTGGTCTGATCCAGCTGGCTGGTTCTTATGTTCTTATGTTCTTATGCACACCAAACAGATGCTTTACCTCTGAGCCATGGCCCCAGCCCATAATACCACTTCCATCCAGTGCTACTTGTATCTTTTCTGCTTGGCATCCAGGACACTCCCTTCCTCATCTCCTGTAATCAGTATTAGTATTATGCTGTAGTCCTAAAAACAAGAGTCTTATGTAGTAGTAGTAGTAATAGTAGTAGTAGTAGTAGAAGAAGAAGAAGAGGAGGAGGAGGAGGAGGGGGGGGGAGGGGGAGTAGGAGTAGGAGTTTGGATTTATACCCCCCTTTCTCTCCTGCAGGAGACTCAAAGGGGCTTACAATCTCCTTGCCCTTCCCCCCTCACAACAAACACCCTGTGAGGTGGGTGGGGCTGAGAGAGCTCCGAGAAGCTGTGACTAGCCCAAGGTCACCCAGCTGGCGTGTGTGGGAGTGCCCAGGCTAATCTGAATTCCCCAGATAAGCCTCCGCAGCCCAGGCAGCAGAGCTGGGAATCAAGCCCGATTCCTCCAGATTAGATACACAAGCTCTTAATCTCCTATGCCACTGCTGCTCCTGACATAGTAGTAGTAGTAGTAGTCGTCGTAGTAGTAGTAGTAGTATTTTATTTACAACCAATAGATCCATAGTCATATATTAAAAGAATTAAAACGTTTTTGAACAAGTTTAAAAGACAAAATGTACATTCTAAAAATAAAAACAAATTGGAAATAGGCTGATTTAAAATCAGGCAAATTACAGTCAGCAGTTAATCTCACCATCCAAGTTAAAAGTGGAATCCCTAATCCTTGCTTCCATAGACAGAAATTTAGCGACTGCAAAAGTAATATTATTGCTAGGGAATTGTGGGTTTTCTGGGTTGTATGGCCGTGTTCCAGTAGCAGTTTCTCCTAACGTTTCGCCTGCATCTGTGGCTGGTGAAATGTCAGGAGAAAATGCTACTGGAACCCGGCCATACAACCCGGAAAACCCACAATATCCTAGTGATTCAACCTGAAAGCCTTCAACAATACATGGATATTATTATGTTTATCCCCTAGGAGAATCTTTACTAACTTTACAGGTGGAAAGAGTCTTATGTTCTTATGTTCTTCTGTTCAAAGTGAGGGGGCGGGGGAGGGCAAGGAGATTGTAAGCCCCTTTGAGTCTCCTTACAGGAGGGAAAGGGGGGATATAAATCCAAACTCCTCCTCCTCCTCCTCCTCCTCCTCCTCCAGAATGGCATGAAATAGGTCAGCACCCCCAAATCTTGTCACATATATTTTTCCATTCATATTTGCATGTGCAGAAAGCAAACTTGTTTCCAAGTGTAGCATGCTGCACTTTGCACACCCAGTTTCTTCGGTTTTTTAACCGTTCTTTGCTTTCTACTTCTGGCTAATAAAAATCTGCATAGGAATTGACAAACCATCAGACTTCTGTCCCTTTTAGCGTACAAAACTTGGCATTACGTTGACTATTCTCGCACATGTCCACTAGAGGGCAGACAGCCCACACATCTCAGGTACAAACTGGATTGTGTCTTTATTTATCCATGTATTTATGTACATTTAAAAAATTCAGTGGTGTCTCTCTACCCCAAGGTATATGTTGGGCATGGGGAAAAGTCTGTAAATGTGCAGGATTTTGATTGTGTTGTCCAATCACATATGGGTTCTTTCTGCCATTTTCCAAGTAAAGTAAATGAGGGGAACCATTTTCAAACTTGCACTTTTTGACTTGGCCAATTTGAGCCACTTTTGGAGCAAATGTGGGCCTGTAAAAGGAATTAAGGCCAAGTGCTAGTTACTCAGGGTTTCTGCAATCCCCACGAAAGTAGCAGAGGAAAATCCTGGTCGACTCTTGCAGTTGACGTTTTAAACTGTTAATTGAATACAGATTCCCCTTCAGTAACATAAGCAATGACAGTGGATACTGAAAACTATATAGTGGGGAATAGCTCAAAGGCACCTGGTGGGCCGCTGCAAGTAGCAGAGAGCTGGACTAGATGGACTCTGGTCTGATCCAGCTGGCTTGTTCTTATGTTCTTATGTTCTTAAGGTAGCTTCATATTTTCCACTTGGTATTTGTTTAGTGATTTTTTTTATTATTAACCTGCCCCAGTGCTTGAAGGTTTGGGCTTGTTCTTAGCAATCCCAAGGGCATGGTTCAAAGAGATGTTCTCCTGAGCAAGCCTTAGTGATTCTCTTTTGCTTAGCTACTGTATCTTTCCTGGAGGTGATCCAACCCAAGCCATGTACATGATGAGCAGCCGATCCTTGAATTTCCATTGCAGACTCTTGTGTTGCTGAACAGGCAAGCTGTAATCCGTTTAAATTTTTATGATGTCAGCTGAAACACAGGTCAGCTCTTTGACATTTGGTGGAAATAACTGTATTAAAGGGGTGCGGCATTAGGAAGGTTGAGAACCACTGCCTTAAAGGTACAGAAAAGCGGGATATAAAAACCAACTCTTCTTCTCCTCCAGCTCTGGGCTCCTTTCCAGCGCTGCTACCCAAGATCCTTTGGAGGCGGAGAACCTGGGAACTGAACTAGGACCTTTTGAATAATGAGCATATGCTCTGCCACTAAGCCTATCGCCTTTTTCCTTCCAGTTAGGCAGGCAAAGATACTGGACTCCAACAGGTGATCCACAGAAATCAGTCCAACAAAAAAGACCATTCTGTTTATTCTCTCCCACTTGCTGTGGACTCATAAGAAGTTCCTTGGTAAACTGTTTTCAGAACCCCATGGTTTAATTAAGAATTGTTGTTAATTAAAGAATGCTTATTGGCTGCAATTCCCTTATCTCGGTATTGCCCACTAATGGTCAGACATTTTACTTAAATGGTTCCGAATCTGGAAACCACCAGTTTGTGGGAAGGTATTTTTACAGCCTGAGTTTCACTTGTGCTGCTCCTGCCCAGAGGCAAAGGGGAGCTTTAAATAGAAAAGACAATGGCTGGAAAGAGAATAATTGGAAAGGGATATTGGGCTTCCAATGTTTTCTCTCCAGCCACAAGAACAAAGGTCCAATTCAAAGTTGTGTGGCCAGATTGTACCTGCCATCTCACTTGATAGAATCATAGGCCCTTTCCGCACGGGCCTTTTACAGTGCCCTGGGGATGGCAAAAACGCCGTCCCGAGGGAGCTGTTCGCATGGGGGGCGCAGCTGCTTCGCAGCCGCGCCGCCCTCGCTCCTCCCCAGCGGCGCGAAGCCGCCATTTTCCCACCTCGCTCCCCGAGCGAGGTTTTTGGAAAACAGCGGCTTCCAGCCACTGCTGTGCGAATGGCAGCAGCTGGAAGGCGCCATCCCTCCCCCCTTGCCCAATCGACTTACCGTCCCTGCGACCGTCCGGCACATCACCGAGGCCTGGGGACACGCTCCCCCCTGCCCTGCGACTCCGGAGCGGTCACGCAGGGCAGGGGGCGTGTCCCCTGGCCTCGGCGACACGCCGGACGGTCGCAGGGACGATAAGTCAATTGGGCGACGGCACGGCGCCATCTTCCCGGTCGTTACCGGGACTGTTCATGCAAACAGTCCCGGGGTGGTTGTGTCGCCATCATGTATGCCGACCCGACCCGCAGCGTGGCCGTGCGGAAGCGGCCATAGAATTGGAAAAGCACTCCTGACAGATGCTTACCCTCTATTGTCCTGTGTGAATGCAATGCCCACTGCCCTACAGATGGTATGGCAGGCTACCTTTGTGTGGTTAGCAGTAGAAAGCTCAATCGAGCAGAGCATTTCTCCCCACCTGGGTCACATTTAGATCAGGCGGCAGAGACCTTTTGTAAAGTGAACAGAAATGGATGGGTGGGAACCATCTAATCCAAAGTCTGGCTAAATGTAAACCACATGGGAGCATGAAGCTCCCTTCTACTGAGTCAGTCCTTTGGTCTGTCAAGGTCAGTATTGTCTGCTCTGATTGGCAGCTGCCCTCCAGGGTCTTTCACATCACCTCCCACCAGGGGACCAGACCTCTGTCCTTAGGAGGTGGAACCTGGGACTATCTGCATGCCAAGTAGATGCTCTAGCACTGGGCCACAGTCCCTCCTACGAAGCAGCCTTATACTGAACCTGACTCTTGATCCTTCAAGGTCAGTATTGTCTACTCTGGCTGGCAGCTGCTTTCCAGAGTCTCAGGTAGAGAGAGGTCTTTCCCATCACTGGCTACCTGGTCCTTTTAACTGGAGATCAGTGGTGGGATCCAAAAATTTTAATAACAGGTTCCGATGGTGGTGGGAAGGTTAAGAGCTCGTGTATCTAATCTGGAGGAACCGGGTTTGATTCCCCGCTCTGCTGCCTGAGCTGTGGAGGCTTATCTGGGGAATTCAGATTAGCCTGTACACTCCCACACACGCCAGCTGGGTGACCTTGGGCTAGTCACAGCTTCTCGGAGCTCTCTCAGCTCCACCCACCTCACAGGGTGTTTGTTGTGAGGGGGGAAGGGCAAGGAGATTGTCAGCCCCTTTGAGTCTCCTGCAGGAGAGAAAGGGGTGATATAAATGCAAACTCCTCCTCCTCCTCTTCTTCTTCTTCTTCTTCTTCTTCTTCTTCTTCTTCTTCTTCTTCTTCTTCTTCTTCTTCTTCTTCTTCTTCTTCTTCTTCTTCTTCTTCTTCTTCTCGGCACTCAGAAAAAATTAGTAACCACTGGTTGGATCCCACCTCTGCTTCCAACCGAGGCATAAAGACAATATGATATTGGGTAAGATGTAGGAGGAAAGGACCTATGGCAAAGGGTGACACACACACACACACACACACACACACACACACACACACACACACACACACACACACCATTTGCTGGCATCAAGAATCAAAATGCGAATGCACGGAGCAAAGGGGTATGGATCTGTTTCAGCACCAGGGACAGCTCCCTGATGTCAGACCTCTGAATTCACTCAATGTCCAGCCCTGGATTTCATGAAACAGAAGAGAAGAGTTTGAAGAGTTTGGATTTATATCCCCCCTTTCTCTCCTGTAGGAGACTCAAAGGGCTTACAATCTCCTTGCCCTTCCCCACTCACAACAAACACCCTTTGAGGTGGGTGGGGCTGAAGGAGCTCCGAAGAGCTATGACTAGCCTAAGGTCACCCAGCTGGCATGTGTGGGAGTGTACAGGCTAATCTGAATTCCCCAGATAAGCCTCCACAACTGAAATGGCAGAGCTGGGAATCAAACCCGGTTCCTCCAGATCAGAGTGCACCTGCTCTTCGCCACTGCTCTTAGCCACGACGCCACTGCTGCAAAAAAAGGTTTTATTGAATTGGACACCACGCAACTGACTTTGCAGAAGCCAGTTCTAAACCAGCATTCAAACCCCTGCAGTATAATCCTTCTGAATCCAACCCCCAACCTGTCCCTTCCCACTTAATGTAAAAGTGGGGAAAGTGTGGGAAAGCAAAAGTCACCCCCAAGGCCAGGCAGGAGATAGCAGCCATCTGGCCAAGCCGACCAGACATGCCAACCGGACACCTGAGAGCTCAGTGGCTGCTCTGACCAAATTAGTTCCTGACTCTTTCAAAACAGGGGTCCCCAACGCTCTGCTTGTGTGCGCCATGACACCCACTAACACTAACATCTGGAGGAACCGGGTTTGATTCCCAGCTCTGCCGCCTGAGCTGTGGAGGCTTATCTGGGGAATTCAGATTAGCCTGTGCACTCCCACACACGCCAGCTGGGTGACCTTGGGCTAGTCACAGCTTCTCGGAGCTCTCTCAGCCCCACCTACCTCACAGGGTGGCGGTTCCTTTTGGCCATCTGAGTCCAAAACTCCTTTAATGAGCACTGTCTCTTTTTTTTGAGCAGGAGAACGCAGATGTTCTTGCTGTTTCTGAGGAAATACCCGGCAGCAGAGTTCGGCGGACAACAGGAGACCAGAATCTCATGGTAAATAGTGTCCCGTTATCTCGCAGGTCAGAAAAAGCCTTGTTTGTCTAGTAAAGAATATCATTGTTTGTTTCTTATCTTGGTATCCGACAAAGGTGGACTCTGCCCAGGCCAAATATAACAGGGTGTAGGTGTAACCCCCCTGCTCAGAATGGGTTGACCCAGAAAGGGGCGGAGACTCAAAGCAGCAGAAGGCTGCAGAGCTCATGTAGTTTGGAGGAGACGAGGCTACCAGACTCGGACCTTGGTTGTATAAGCCCTTAACACCTTGTTAAGGGTTTCTTTTTTGTGGTTGTAATGGGTGAGAGTTCTCCTGGAAACCTTCATCGTGTTGAATCCTGTTCATCCAGCCCTTGGAGTCTTCAGGAGCCAACCCACTTGCAAAGAAGAATTGGACTTGGCAGTCTCAGTAGACTGTAAATATAAGGACTTGAAAATGCAACCTGAACAGGACCTTGAAGTGTGATGTTAAATGTTGGTGTTTGATGTTATATGTTAAGAAAGTACATAAAACCATTTTGTTTTTTAAAAAATTGTTGTTGTTGCAAACTCATTCCAAGTTTTGCCTCACAGAACCCACAAGCTGAGGTTACATAGGGACTTCGCACAGGTCCTGTTTCCAAAATGAGTTTGGCCCATTTTATACCCCTCAATCTGGGATTTTCCAAGAACGCTAAACCAGCGATCCTTTTGCACAATCCCAGGTTGGAGGCACTCCCTCGTGAACGCAACAGGCTGAAGACACTTTATTTCCCTCCCTTCCACCTGTTTGCTGGAAGTTCCTCAGTCTAGAAGAATCCACCTGCCCACCATTCTGTGCAGGTCACTCAGCACCTTGTGGGAAGAGTCTCTGAGCACCCAACAGGGTAGAAAATCCCCTAAAGTCGAATCCCCACTTGAAATTTGCACGCAGAGCCAAACCTGTTTGTTATTGAAGAGATAGAAAAGGTGCAGAGAAGGGCAACGAGGATGATCGAGGGACTGGAGCACCTTCCTTATGAGGAGAGGCTGCAGCGTTTGGGACTCTTTAGTTTGGAGAGGAGACGTCTGAGCGGGGATATGATTGAAGTCTATAAAATTATGCCTGGGGTAGAAAATGTGGACAGAGAGAAATTTTTCTCTCTTTCTCACCATACTAGAACCAGGGGTCATCCATTGAAAATGCTGGGGGGAAGAATTAGGACTAATCAAAGGAAACACTTCTTCACGCAACGTGTGATTGGTGTTTGGAATATGCTGCCACAGGAGGTAGTGATGGGCACTAACCTGGATGGCTTTAAAAGGGGCTTGGATAGATTTATGGAGGAGAAGTCGATCTATGGCTACCAGTCTTGATCTGCCTTGATCTCAGATTGCAAATGCCTTAGCAGACCAGGTGCTCAAGAGCAGCAGCAGCAGAAGGCCATTGCTTTCACCTCCTGCATGTGAGCTCCCAAAGGCACCTGGTGAGCCACTGCGAGTAGCAGAGTGCTGGACTAGATGGACTCTGGTCTGATCCAGCAGGCCAGTTCTTATGTTCTTATGTTCTTATGTTGTGAAACTGTGTCCTCTTCATCGGAGTTTCTCCCTCCCCACCGCAGCGAGCACACTGCAGACACATCTGGTTTCAGAACTCTTAGCAATCCCCACCATCAGGGGGTCTCGCTTCTCTGGTCTCCCCTGATTGGTTGGCATCCAAGGCTGGAGCAGCAGTAAGCCCCTTTGAGTCTCCTGCAGGAGAGAAAAGGGGGATATAAATCCAAACTCTTCTTCTTCTTCCTCTTGATGGGGCGGGACCTTCCCCCCCGGCAGAAAATTTCCCAGTTTTGGCGTGAACAAAAAACAACCGTGTAAACGTCACACGTTTATCTTTTGGAATGCTTATGCCGCTCAATGTGTTACCAGTGATTTTTCACGTTTTATCCTTTAAACATTTGATCGGTCGATGGGTGGACGGTCCCATGCGCAAAAACACGACCAAACGGTAAGCCCGGAAACATCCTGCATGCGCATTGCATCAGCGCAGGGAGCGATGATTGGTTCCCCGAATGCTGCGTCATGCTCTGCAGCGGGGAAAAAGCCAAGGGGTTTCAACCCTTGTCCCTCCCCTCGGATCAGCTCAGAACCGTGCCAAGTATCTACTCCACTTGCAACCAGGTTCTGGCGGGACGCGTGTTAACAGGGAGAACGAGCGCCAGAAACAGAATCTGACGCAGAAGCAGTGGGGAGGTCGTCCAAGAAACCTGGTTAGATTGTGTTCTGAAACCTGGGTAAGAAGGGGGTGAGGATTCGACCTAAGAATGTTTTCTCCCCGTGGCAGCGAGTACGATTGATGGACAGCAACATGTTCATTGTTGCCCGGCAATTGCAGGGAGATCCCTTTTTCTTTTTGTTCCTTTTGTGTGTGGGATGAAATTGTGGGATAATTGGCATGGCTGTGGGAGTTCATTTCTGTATGCCTGTGCAGCTATGTGGGTGTTGCAGGAAATATTTCAATAGTATCTCTGTGTGTGAAGGCACCAAAGCAATCCGGATTGTTTTCATGGGCTCCAGTTGCTGCCTGAACGAGTGAAGGGCACACATGTGAACGGGAAAAAGAAAACGGGTTGCTTTATAACAGGGGTAGGGAACCTGCGGCTCTCCAGATGTTCAGGAACTACAATTCCCATCAGCCCCTACCAGCATGGCCAATTGGCCATGCTGACAGAGGCTGATGGGAATTGTAGTTCCTGAACATCTGGAGAGCCGCAGGTTC
>NC_059430.1:7691898-7721351 GCF_021028975.2 Sphaerodactylus townsendi | reverse complement strand
TCAGATTTTGGCCATTATAAAATATTTAACCCAACTCTGTAAAAAAAAAATTAGCTGCGTAAATAATAATGCAGTATTGGGGAAAATGCCCCCTCCCTCTTAGGAAAATATCAGGGACATAATAATAATAATGAAAGTGTTTTAGGAAGAAGCCCTCTCCCCATTTTTGAGGTGTTCCAGGTAAGCAGCGATGGGCTGAATGACAGAGGCGTTCCAGGGTTAAATGGTGCCCAGAGACAAATTGTCTCCAGGACGCCCCCCCCCAGCCTCTGCCCCCAACCCCTGCTCTGCCCTTGATGCCCCCAAGCTGCACCCCCAGCCTCAGTGCTTTGTGCTTATAAAAGAAGGTCTCCGAGGCCGGGACTGCAGTCTCTTCTGGCCTGCCTGGAGGGGAGGTCAGAAGAGACTGCAGGCTGCCGGCTGGGAGCCCAGCTGGCAGGGGGGGAAGGGTGGGAGGGGGGAGTCCAGGGTGGATTGGGGGCGCTTGGAGGCATCAGGAAGTCCTGCTGCCTCATCGTTTTTGCGTGCCTCCGACGGGTCGAGGCACACGAAAATGACGAGACAGCAGGACTTCCTGGTCACACAGGGGGCTGATTTTGCGCCCCCCACGTGACCAGAAGAGTGGCGCCCAGGGACAAGGTGTACCCCTTGTCCCTAGGCAGATACACCACTGCTGAATGACGCTCCAAATGGCTGAGTGTTCACCTGGCCTCTTTTGTATCAGAGCCCCATTCTGATGGACTCGCTCCCAGCTGGCAGCCGGCAGTTCCTTCTGCCCTCCCCTTCAGAGTTGGAGTCCTAGATAAGATGCCACTTATACAAAGTCTAGCAGAGTAGACAGTGCTCAGTGGGGGGGGGGAGGGAGGTTGGAGAGTATTACTGAAGCTCCAAGGGGTAGTGATCCACCCTTGTGCCGCCGTCTACCCTAAACTTGCCCGAAGACTGGCGCGCAGGACTTAATCTTTCAGCTTAGATCATGTGCTACTTAATCCCAGAAAAAGCACCACACGGAGCAGCAATGCCATAAAGACATTTGTCATTATCGGCGCGAAAAAGTCAGCTGGACGCATTCCTCTTTCATTCCCTATGGCAGTGATGGCAAACCTTTTCGAGACCGAGTGCCCAAATTGCAACCCAAAACTCACTTATTTATCGCAAAGTGCCAACACGGCAATTTAACCCAAATACTGAGGTTTTAGTGTAGAAAAAATGGTTGACTCCAAGGTGTGTGTAAGTTTGGTGGTAGTCGGTGGCTTTGCTTTGAAGCAACCATGCAACTCTTCGAACGGGTGAATCATGACCCTAGGAGGGTTTACTCAGAAGCAAGCAAGCCCCATTGCCAGCAACCGAGCTTACGCCCAGGTAAAGGATCATGCTTTAGTTCTTCGCATGAAAATCAGTGGGGCTTAACAGCGCTTAACAGGGTTACCTACACTGCTTCCCCAAAACTAGGTCTTTGGTTTAATGCTAATAATCGAGCCCAAGTGGCTCAGGCCAGTGTGGTGGGGAGGGGGGGGGGACTCTGTTTGCAAGTGCCCACAGAGAGGGCTCTGAGTGCCACCTCTGGTACCCGTGCCATAGATTCACCACCACCGCCCTATGGAAATCTTTCGGGCCTTCATATCCGACTAATAAATATTTAGAAAGGAGAGATGTCAAGGAGGAGGGGGAGGTTAGATTTTTGCAGTATGGGCTGAGTGGGCTGCCCCTGACATTTTCTCCCGGCTTTTAAATTTTTAATTGCTCCATTACCGGCAAGGTGACTTTCTCGTTCTCTGTCTGCTCCCTGTAAAACTGCTGTTTGAAAAGCCACCCCTGAGTAGCACCTGGGCCAGGAGGGGTTCGAAACATCCGTGAAGAAGAAAAAGGATAAGAGTTCGGATTTATGTAAGGAGGCTCATGGTGGCTGACGAGCTCCTTTCCCTTCCTCTCCCCACAACCGACACCTTGTGAGGTAGGTGGGACTGAGAACTGTGCCTAGCCCAAGGTCACCCAGCAGGAATGTAGGAGTGCGGAAACACATCTGGTTCCCCGGATAAGCCTCTGCCACTCAGGTGGAGGAGTGGGGAATCAAACCCGGTTCTCCAAATTAGAATCCACCTGCTCTTAACCACTACACCAAGGTCTGGCTCACCCTGACTTGGATGGCCCGGGCTCACCTGATCTTGACTCCCAGAAGCCAAGCAAGGTCAGCCCTGGTTCGTACTTGGATGGGACACCACGGAGGAAGTTCAGGGTCAGTGCAGAGCAGCAGTGGCGTAGGAGGTTAAGAGCTGGTGTATCTAATCTGGAGGAACCGGGTTTGATTCCCCGCTCTGCCACCTGAGCTGTGGAGGCTGATCTGGGGAATTCAGATTAGCCTGTACACTCCCACACACGCCAGCTGGGTGACCTTGGGCTAGTCACAGCTTCTGGGAGCTCTCTCAGCCCCACCCACCTCACAGGGTGTTTGTTGTGAGGAGGGAAGGGCAAGGAAATTGTCAGCCCCTTTGAGTCTCCTGCAGGAGAGAAAGGGGGGAATATAAATCCAAACTCTACTTCTTCTTCTTCAGTGCACGGAGACAAGCAATGGCAAACCACCTCTGAATGTCTCTTGCCTTGAAAACTCCACTAGGGTTTGCCATGTGTCAGCTGCCCATCTCCTCACCATAAAATTTCAGCTCCTTAGCATCTTCCAGATTGCCAAGCGGTTCTCCACTCCTCCACGTTTTCCTCGCAGTCACCCTGCTGAGGCTACGATTACGCGACTGGCAGGAGGTCTCTCTGGCAAGAGAGTTTTTTGCCGCAAAGGACGACAGACTTACCAAGCAGAGGGTTCTGATGGGCAGTTTTTGCAGGCCGGCGATGGCTGCGATCTTGTTGTTCGCCAAGCTGAGGTAAGTCAGGCTCTGACATTTCTCCAGGCCGCGAATTTCCTCTATGTCGTTGTCTGTATGTCAAGATCGGACTTAAGGAACATCAGCGTGTGCAGAATATGGAACGGGCCAGAGGACAAGCCACAAAAGTATCCTCAGGAATGCATGGAGAGACATGTGTTTTACCAGCTCTGGCGATGTCATGGCCCCCCCATGGCTATCTCATTCAAAGTCTATCTAAACTACATGGAAAATGCCCTGGCTAGAACTTTGGTGGGTCTCCGGGGGAAGAGAGCTTTGGAAGAAGCTCTCTTCCAGTTGCAATCCTAAGGACGCTCAGATTCAGGAAAGCATCAATGAGTAGTTATTCAGGTTAGTTAAAGGCTTTCATGGCCGGACTCAACTGGTTGTTGTGGGCTTTCCGGGCTGTGTGACCATGGTCTGGTAGATCTGGGCCACACAGCCCAGAGAGAGCCATAATAGATAATTACTTAGGCCCCTTCATACACCGCGCCAAAATAATGGATTTTCAAACCACTTTCACAGCTTTGTTTGCAAATTAGTTTTTTGCCATTCCGCACAGCTTCAAAGAGCACTGAAAGCAGTTTGAAAGTGCATTATTCTGCATGTGCGGAATGAGCCTTAGTTAGTTTACGGTTAACAACCAGTAAAACAATAATTTGTAAAAATCCAAGTTCCATATAATTCATAAAATTATTATCAAATTATAATTCAAATTCAAAAAAGCCAAATTCAAGATTATTTTACAAAGAAATAAGAAGGTTAACATATAAAATAGAACTGATTTTAACATTCCTCTATAAGAACTAAGGGTTTCCTATCCACCTGCTCTCTTGTATTTATTTACTAAAACACAAAACTGGGCTACGTTACTGGAAACTCTTTGGTCCTCGCCCAACAGCAAATAGTTCAGTTTTCATTTATTATCTTTTCCAGCCCATTCAGTCGGAACAGGGCATCAATAAGTAGGCATAAGAACACAAACGGGGAACCTGCAAGGACTTGTGGGGTGCATCTCACCCCACCCCCACCCCCCATTCCACCTTTCCCTTCCCTGAATGCCCCATAGCCTTTCCCTTCTCTTCTTCCCACTCACTGGCAAACTCTGTTAAAGATCAGCACCAGGGAATTGAGCAGTCTAGAATCCATTTTGACCCCCCCCCCCCTCCGAAAGTGTTAAGTAGTTTCATTACACCTCTGCACGCCCCCAGATCAGAATCATACATCCTGATGTTCTTGTTGGAGAAAACTACGCCAAGAATAAGACCGACAGTAATCTCACAATACTAGAACCAGGGGGCATTCATTGAAAATGCTGGGGGGAAGAATTAGGACTAATAAAAGGAAACACTTCTTCACACAACGTGTGATTGGGGTTTGGAATATGCTGCCACAGGAGGTGGTGATGGCCACTAACCTGGATAGCTTTGAAAGGGGCTTGGACAGATTTAAGGAGGAGAAGTCGATCTATGGCTACCAATCTTGATCCTCCTTGATCTCAGATTGCAAATGCCTTAGCAGACCAGGTGATCGGGAACAACAGCCGCAGAAGGCCATTGCTTTCACCTCCTGCCTGTGAGCTCCCAAAGGCACCTGGGGGGCCACTGCGAGTAGCAGAGAGCTGGACGAGATGGACTCTGGTCTGATCCAGCTGGCTTGTTCTTATGTTCTTAAAATCTAGTTGACAGTTGTCAGATGACTCAGCCTCATTCTGGGCCTAATTGAAGCTGCAATATAATTGGACAGAGACATGTATATAAGACTGAACTGTATTTGCCTTTGCGTGACTTCGGTCTCCACACTGCCTGGCAGGTGCTGGCGGAAACTGTAGTCCATAACTGTAGTCCATAACTGTAGTCTATAACATCTCGCAGCAGCTTATAATATTCCCTCCCTCCTCCCCCCACCACTAAAAAATCCAGGCCCCTTGGGAGGGAGGTGGGCCTGAGAGAATTGTGACTGGCCCAAGGTCATCTGACAGGCTTCACGTGGAGGAGCGGGGAATCAAACCTGGCTCTCCGGGTTGGAGTGTGCCGCTCACAAGAACGAGTGTGGAATCGAACCCGGTTCTCCAGGTTAACCACCACACCACGTCGATCTCAACCACTACACCCTGCTAACTCTTGGGTAGATGTGTCCTTCAATAAAAGAGTGACTTGGGACTTGGGATAACGTTTTCCTTTAAATTCTTGACATGCTCAGTTTGTGGCACCTCCATTTAAGGATCTCGAGTTAACAGCAGTCGGGGAAGGACTTTCTCGCCAGAGACCGGCTGCCAGTCAGAGCAGACCGTGCTGAGGTAGACTGAGCAATGGTCTGACATGGGATAAGTCAGCTTCAGGTGTTGCTATGACAAGATGTAAGTCCGACTCATCAGAGAGGTTAAGGTCACTAAGCAGGGGTGTAACGAGGCAAACTGTAGCCCTGGGCAAAATCTGAGTTAGATGCCCCCCCCCCCTCCATGGGCAACCACTCCACCACGACCAATTTTTTTTTTGCACCAGGACATTGGTGCCTGCAGGGGGTGCATTTGTAGACATATCAGCACCAAAATTTCAGCGTATCATCAGGAGACTGTCCTTATGCTACCCCCCAGGTTTGGTGAGGTTTGGTTCAAGAAGTCCAAAGTTATGGACTCCCAAAGGGGGTGCCCCCATCCCCCATTGTTTCCAGTGGGAGCTAATAGGAGATGGGGGGCTACAGTTTTGAGGGTCCATGGCACGGACCCAAACTCAAACATGCCAAACCTGGAAGTATCGAACTGATCTCCTGATGAACCCTGGACCACAGAACTGTGCCTACGAAATGTCCCCCAGCCTGCAACCCCCATTGACAGCAATGAAGAAAACTCAATGCAGAACAAAGATTCTTAGGCAAATTTCAGGATGTTCCTGCAGGGGGCGCATTTCTGGATGTATCGGCACCAAAATTTCAGGATATCATCTGGAAACTCTCCTGATGGGACCGCCCAAGTTTGGTGCAGTTTGGTTTAGGGGGTCCAAAGTTATGGACCTTCAAAGGGGGTGCCCCATCCCCCATTCTTTGCTAAGGAGACTTACCATCCCCCATTCTTTGCTAAAGTCAGACTTACTAGGAATACAGGCAGCAGAATACGGACTGGTTCACTCACTTGAGCTGTCCGTACTGTCTTTTGCAATAGCACCTGGAATAACCACCGCACAGGTGTGGGGGGGACAGGTGTGCATGAAAGCAGTGGAGTGTGTGGTCCCGCCTGGCAGCATCGGCTTGGACTCCCCTTCCCCTCCACCAGGCCTTTTAGGATTCTTGTGGTTGAGTCATTAAGAGCCCATCCAATCACTCTGAAAAGCAAGGCACTCTGAAGAGGAGCAGCAGTGGTGTAGGAGGTTAAGAGCTCATGTATCTAATCTGGAGGAACCGGGTTTGATGCCCAGCTCTGCCGCCTGAGCTGTGGAGGCTTATCTGGGGAATTCAGATTAGCCTGTACACTCCCACACACGCCAGCTGGGGGACCTTGGGCTAGTCACAGCTTCTCGGAGCTCTCTCAGCCCCACCCACCTCACAGGGTGTTTGTTGTGAGGGGGGAAGGGCAAGGAGATTGTAAGCCCCTTTGAGTCTCCTGCAGGAGAGAAAGGGGGGATATAAATCCAAACTCCTCCTCCTCCTCCTCTTCCTCCTCCTCCTCTTCTTCTTCTTCTTCTTCTTCTTCTTCTTCTTCTTCTTCTTCTTCTTCTTCTTCTTCTTCTTCTTCTTCTTCTTCTTCTTCTTCTTCTTCTTCTTCTTCTTCTTCTTCTTCTTCTTCTTCTTCTTCTTCTTCTTCTTCCTTCTTCTTCTTCTTCTTCTTCTTCTTCTTCTTCTTCTGTGGACAGAAGCGTTGCTGTTGGATCGGTTCTTGCAATCCAGCAAAGCAAGTTAAAGCACAAGGGCTTTGTATCCAGGTGATGCAGAGCGACTCAGCTTGTTTATTCTTTCCCCGAGAATCTCAGGGGGGAATAATGACTTTTGACCAGCCTCCTTCTGTAAGGTGCTCAGCTCCTTGACCGGCAGGGAGCAGAAATCACGAATTCTGGCATTCTTCTTCCCCTCCAAGCATCACCAGCAACACAGACATCTCCAAAGTTTCATGAGCTACTTGCCGAGTTTTGCCCTCCTTCTCTGTTGCCAACATCCCTCTTTAACATCCTACCACAGGGGTGGCCAACCTATGGCGCTCCAGATGTTCATGGACTACAATTCCCATCAGCCCTGCCAGCATGGCCAATTGGGAATTGTAGTTCATGAAGATCTGATGGGAATTATTATTATTATTATTATTATTATTATTATTATTATTATTATTATTATTATTATTATTATTATTATTATTATTATTATTATTATTATTATTATTAATTAAATCTAATAGACCGCCCTACTCCCTAAGGGCTCAGGGCGGTCCACAAAACAATCAGCATTTGAATACAACAAATAGTTTCAGTTAAAACAATACATAAATTAAACATTAAAACACTAGCAGCAGTGATCTTCCACAATTAAAATAAGTAGATGATGTCCGGCATTAACCCCCCGGGAGGGGACTGGCCGATATTCAGTCAGCAGATGACAAAGCTGTAGGAGCAACAAAGAATTGTAGTCCATGAACATCTGGAGAGCCACAGGTTGCAGACCCCTGTGCCTAGATTCATCCAACTCTCCCTCTCGGATTCTTCTAAGGATTGTACAATGGCGGCTGATTGGGAGACAGACACCTGACTGGGATTTCAGCAGCGGCGGCGGCGGCGGCAGCAGCAGCAACAGCGGCGGCGGCGGCAGCAGCAGCAGCAGCGGAGGAGGAGGAGGAGGAGGAGGAGGAGGAGGAGGAGGAGTTTGGATTTATATCCCCCCTTTCTCTCCTGCAGGAGACTCAAAGGGGCTGACAATCTCCTTGCCCTTCCCCGCTCACAACAAACACCCTGTGAGGTAGGTGGGGCTGAGAGAGCTCCGAGAAGCTGTGACTAGCCCAAGGTCACCCAGCTGGCGTGTGTGGGAGTGTACAGGCTAATCTGAATTCCCCAGATAAGCCTCCACAGCTCAGGCGGCAGAGCCGGGAATCAAACCCGGTTCCTCCAGATTAGATACACGAGCTCTTAACCTCCTACGCCACTGCTGCTCCTAGTTCTACAAAGACTAGTTCTATAAAGTGGCTTGTCACCCATAAAACATCACAAGATTCCTTTGTTATTTTTGCTGCAGCGGATTAACACGGCCGCTCCTCAGGAAGATCAGTCCTCTGGCGCGCCGTTGGATTTTAATCCGGTTTTATGAACCCACCTCCCGAGCCTTCCGGAGACAACGGACAAGGGATTAAAACAAGATCAATATCCAACTGATTTCTAAACCGAGCTGGCTCATGGAACAAAGCGTCGTGTATTTGTGGGAAAGGCCCCGGTGGTAAACGAAAGGCTCTTCAGACTTTCCTCTAAAAACTCCATTCTCCAAAAAAGGATACTGTCCAATATGAGTTTTTTAAGTGACTGGTAGGCAGAGAGGTCCTGCATTGCCGGGATAGCGTTGAATGAAAAGTTAACTTCCTGCAGAGGGAGGGATGAAAAGAAAGAAAAAATGACACACGCCTGAGACTTCCTAGAAGAAGAGTTGACTCTTGTACCCTTTAAGTGAGCTCGTGTTTAAGGCATTACGCGGCCTGGGACCCTCGTACCTTCGGGACCGCATTACCCCATATGTCCCTACTCGGCCTCTGCATTCAGCAGAGGCCAATTTGCTGGTGGTCCCCGGCCCCTCAATGATGCGGCTGGCCTCCACACGGGCCAGGACTTTTACAGCGCTGGCCCCGGCCTGGTGGAACACCCTTCCTCCAACTGTCTGGGCCCTGCGGGCCCTGTAAGACCGTGTTGTTCCACCGGGCCTTTGGAGTGCCAAGCCGCTGATATGGTGCCCCCTGCTGCTCCTTGCCCTGGCACTGGTACATCAGAGCCCTCATATTGAGGGGCCTGCCGTCCCCCTCTTGGGGTGGGTTGAAATTGAGGCTTGGATGCCTTTTGTTTAAATGTTAATTATTAGCTGCTGTTTTTATGTATTTTAAGATGTTTTATTGATGGAGCCTATGTATTGTGTTGTATTGGATTTGCTCCTGTTTTATGTTTATATTATGTTGTTCACCGCCCGGAGCCCTTCGGGGATCGGGCGGTATAGAAATTGAAACAATAAAAAAATTAAATAAATAAATAAGGTGGCTTGAAAACTTCTTTTCTCTTCCTCTCCCCACCTCAGGCCTCTAGTGAGGTAGGTGGGGCTGAGAGAGTTCCGAGAGAACTGTGACTAGCCCTAAGTCCCCCAGCAGGCTTCACATGGAGGAGAGACCCGACTCATCCAGCACACTCTCTTTTTGAACTGTTACCATCCCGCAGACGATACAGGTCTATCAAAACTAGGACAAAGAGGCTTAGAGACAGCTTCTACTCTAGAGCTGTGGCTATGTTAAACTCCGTGGCTTCGTGTTGATGTGTTTGGGGCTGTGTAGGGATGGGTGGAGGAAGGGGAGAGTGAGGATGGGGTATGAGTCTGAAATTGTGTGCATTGAGGAATGCTGCTGTAAATTTCGTTGTGCGTGCACAGTGACAATAAAATGCTTATGCTTATGCTATCACTAAAAAGACTCTCATGTGCCCACCAGACGGTGGGACAGTTAGAAAGGATTGTACATGTAATCTTAACTCCCAGGCAACATAAAAAGATACTGAAAATTAAGTGCTGAACTCAATACTTGGGAAATCTTCTAAAAGTAGTTCTTGTTGTTGGTGACAATTTAGAATCCGGGACCGGCCAAAGATTTCCTGGTAACGCACTTAAAGGCAACTTCAACGTACGTATGTTGTTGTGCGGTACACTGGGATCCTGTTCTCCCAAAAGTCCAGTTGAAACTGGAACTGATGAATCTCTGAAGTGTAATCTGTTGTAACTCCATGGACGTAGGTAAGGGGGGGTTCTTGGGTTTGAACCCCCCCTCATTCATGTCTGAAGCTCCGCCCCTCCGTTTGTGGGTTTTTAAAACATTTTAGTGCTTTTTTGGTTTTCGGCCTGCAGGGGGTGCATTGTTTGGGCTAGCAGCACCAAACTTTCAGGGATTGTTTGGGGGGCTCTCCTGATGATACTAACCGGGTTTGGTGAGGTTTGGTTCAGGGGGCCCAAAGTTATGGACTCCCCAAAGGGGGTGCCCCCATCCTCCATTGTTTCCAATGGGAACTAATAGAAGATGGGGGCTACACCTTTGAGGGTCCATAACAGGCTCCATTTTCCCTCTATGCCTCTGCCCAGAGGGGCGGGGGCAGGGGAGTCTGCCATCCCCGACCTCGGAGAGCTGCTTTTATAAGCGCTAGGCCGGGGGCGGGGCTTGGGGAGGCATGGCCGTGCCCTAGGGGCGGGTGGGGGTGTGGCCACACCCCCGAGTCCCCCCATAAAAAATCTATACCTACGTCCCTGTGTAACTCCAATCAATAAACCAATTCCAGTTTAAACTGCGTCTGATTACTGGGAGAACTCGGAGCATGACAGTTTGCCAAGGCCTGGGCTTTCCTGCCAAGCTATCCTGATAAGAATGATCCCTCCCCACAATGTCCCGTTACCAAGCAAAAGCTAATTCCCTGGGTCCGCCCCCAGCTTGTTTCTCTCCCGAGGCCGCTGCTGAGATAAGCAGTCAGGTAGCACCCATCCTGGGAAAGGCAATTCATTAAGCCCACGACCTTCCACAAAGTAAAACTCTAACCCAGACCTGGGCATTATACGGCCCGCGGGCCACGTCCGGCCCGCCAGATGACTCTGACTGCCCCCCCCCCTGCCTTGCTGGGGAGCGAGGCGTCTTTGAAAGCCCCGCAGAAGCCGGCAACCAAGGCAACCGGCTTCTGCGGGGCTTTCAAAAGCACCAGTCGATGAAAAAAGTAGGTCAAGGGACTTAAGTCTCCCCACTTGCTTGATTGTCACAGTGGACAACGATGCAGGTAGGTTAAGCCTGTGATTCTTTGTGCCAAATAGTGTTGTATATGCAGAACTGTGGCCACTAATTCCAAGTTGATCTGTGCACCTGTCTGTCACTTATCAGCCCCTATTATGCAGAACTGAGTTCAGCCTTTTGGCCCGGCCCTCCACAATATTTTCTGTTTCTTATGCGGCCCCTTGGAAAAAATAATTGCCCACCCCTGCTCTAACCCAAATAACACACAAGAACCGTCAGGTACCCCATCCTCCCCTGGAGAAATAGAAAGGTGAACCAATATGGAACTAGGTCTTGACAGTTCCCCCAGGTTAATGCCACAGGTAGCAGAGGTAGAGTGCATGAAGGAGCCTTCCTTGATACCCGGGGCTACTTTAGTATTACAAGTCTCTTAGGTGGAGAAAGACAGATTAAACAAAGACGACTGGTTATTACCGGTTTTTATTTTCCTGACACCGCAAAAACCCTGCACAACTGACATTGGCACAAAGAATTTAATTTGTGCTTGTGTGTGTAATAATTTTTTATTTGTACTCTAAAATCTTTCCAACTTCCAAGACACGCAGAGCGATAAAAAAATCACCACTTATTCCATGTAAGTTTCTTCTGCACGAAATATTAACCCTTAAATCCTAAAAAGCTATTTTTTTTAGCGCTTGGTCATTAAACATCCCGATAACAATTATCATCGCTAATAAAAAGTCTCACTTTTCTATATGGGTTCTTATTTCAACTTTCAAAACCACTAATCGGGCACAAACTGTTTAGAAGTGATACTGGCAGGAATCCTGAAGCTAATCTTCACCTGGAAAAAAGTGAAATTTTCACCTATGGCTGGGACGCAGCTTGCTTTTTTGGATCTTATCCAAATCGCTTAGATCAGACTATATTACATCGCTCAAGGGCCACATCCGCCTGCCGATGACTTGACTGGCTCCTCTGTCGCGGTTAAGCAGGCGCTTTAAAGCCCCAGAAATGCTGTCTGGCTGCTGTATTCTGTGGGGCTTTCAAAAGCACCTCACCCCCCTGCCTTTTGGCCCGGCCCTCCACAATATTTTCTGTTTCTTATGTGGCCCCATGGAAAAAATAATTGCCCACCCCTGGCTTAGATGGATACTCCCCACTCTTTTTTGATATCATGGGCACGTAGAGGAACATTTTCAGATGCTAACCAGGAACTGTGCAATTCTCTTTACTTGGGGGTTCATGTGCATGAAAATATAAGCATACTTTGGAAGTCCTATCAGGCTTCTTTGTTGGAATATCACTTTTGCGGTAGCTAAATTTCTGTCTATGGCAGCTGTCATGGAAGATGCTATCACTACAGTAAAGGGAAGTCACATATGACTGTGAAAAGCATCTTTGCCTTTTGATCTCCTGAAGGGAGGACAGGAAGCCATACAAAGGTGCCAGGATGAAACTTCAAAGGGTTTTCCTGAGAGGGGGAAAACAAAGGTTTTTGAATTCCATCTTGAGACGTGGTCAGAGAAGCATCTCTGGGCCATGGGTTCCCGGAATGGGGACAAGGAACCAAAAGGGAGGTAACCAGCTGAGTAACCTCCATGCATCTAAGTTTTATTTCTGTTTTTCAACAAAAATCATTGAGACCTCAGCTAGTTGGAGTTATTGGAGAAAAGAATCCAGGTTTTTACTGAAACAAGCGTGGCTCTCCCAGGCTTGCTTTCATGATAGCAGCAATGATTAGGGCTTTGACTTTTAACTTGGATTATGAGGTTAATTGCTGGTTTTAATTTGCCTGGTTTTAAATCTGCATATTTCCAATTTGTTTTCATTTATTTGTCTTTTAAACTTGTTCAAAATCTTTAAATTCTTTTAAACATATGACTGCGGATCTATTGATTGTAAATAACATACTACAACTACTACTATCTTCTTTGGGGAGACCTGAATTCCCCAAATCACACTCTCTTCTTTACCTGGAGATTCTTAGGCGGTTTGAAGTCGAAGTACGCGGTCAGTTCATTATTGGAAACATCCAGGTCCAGCAAGTGAGGCATGTGGCTGACACAGGAGAGGTCTGCAAAAGGAGAAAGACGGGAAAAGCAAAGATGGGAAATGGAAGGAGGGATAGAATTGATCTGCATTTAAATACCACGGCTGTGTATGGGGCTAAAATTTTACTAGGAAAAATATAAGCTAAATGCCTCTCTTTATAAGTTAGGGAAGGCGGCATTGTGCAGCCCCAATCTTCACTATCTTTAAGAGTGCAATGTCAACGTTAGCCTAAATAAACTCAAAAATACACACGTTGCACTCTGTATATTGATCTTACATATAATTAAACAACTTAACACTTCTATCGGTATTTACATTTCCTTATTTCTCTGACAAAGTTCTTAAAGATACAACATTAAGTCTTCCAACTCTTATAACTAAACATAAATAATCTCTTAGTCCATTCAATTCTTTGTTCAGAAACAAAGCTTCAGTTCCATATAGTCCATATTCCAATTCTGTAGGTTCTACATAAAAACGTCTCGCCCGTATAGAACGTTTTTCGTGCGTCTTCCTCATTATGCCAGTGTGTTCAATCAACTTCCAACAGTTCTTTGAGGCTTCTAATGGGTATATTGGCTCTCTGTTAAGAGTTGCCCGCTCCCATCTCTGCCTGCCGTTTGTTGTATGTTGTATCTTTAAGAACTTTGTCAGAGAAATAAGGAAACGTAAATACCAATAGAAGTGTTAAGTTGTTTAATTATATGTAAGATCAATATACAGCCAGAGTGCAACGTGTGTATTTTTGAGTTTATTTAGGCAGCCCCAATCTTGCCAGATCTTAGAAGCTAAACAGGGTAAATACTTGGATGGGAGACCACCAAGAAAGACTCTGCAGAGGAAGGCAACAGCAGACCGTCTCTGCTTCCCACTTGCCTTGAAAGCCCTTTGCTGGGATTACCATAAGTCATCTCAAGTTGACAGCACAAGCCTATGCATAACTTGAGCAGATATGCGTGACATTAGAGGCTGCTGCTGTTAACAGCTACACCATGTGCTATTTGAGTGCTCTAACCATTATACCACACAGGCTCTCACTGACTCATACAATATTAAGAGTTGTGGTATCAGTTCTTGGCCTGTCCTCAGGTGATAGCCAGGGAAGGACCTCTGTTGTATGTATGTATGTATGTATGTATGTATGTATGTATGTATGTATGTATGTATGTATGTATGGATGGATGGATGGATGGATGGATGGATGGATGGATGGATGGATGGATGGATGGATGGATGGATGGATGGATGGATGGATGGATGGATGGATGGATGGATGGATGGATGGATGGATGGATGGATGGATGGATGGATGGATGGATGGATGGATGGAGTTTATATTTATATACCGCCCTCCCCCGGAGGGCTCAGGGCGGTGAACAACAAAACAGAAATAGAGCACATAAACCAAAGACTAAAATCCATTAAATATTAATTAAGTTGGCCCTATATAAAATAAAATAATCCCTACCCCATTAAAATGCAGCATACTAAAATCAACATAATAGATGGCACCTACTATCAAATCCCCTAAAAACCAGAAAGGAGGAGGGGGGGCAGGATCCACTGATGTTATAGGGGGCCATCAGCGCCAGGTGCTACATACAGCCCCAAGCACCACCATCCATTGGTCTGATTCTTTCTGAGATGGCTCCTAATGTCTAATCTAAGTTTCATAACTGACATGGCTGTTTGCATTTTATTTCCGCATAATAAACCGGATGATAATCTTTACGTTCTAGTTGCTGAGCACATGTCATTACAGCTTTCTGTATGGGCTACAGTGCAGCCGTCCCATCTTTCTCTAGGATATCCAGTATCCTATTCACAGAGCAGCAGGAGGTAGAAGCCGTGAATTGCTTTTTGTAATAAGAGAACTGCCCCGGTTGGCTGCATTCCCCCTTCTCCGTAATCGGAAATGGTTTTACGACCAAGGAATTGAAAGAAGTGGACCTCATACCGTTGATTCTATTGTGGGAAAGATCCAGCTTCTCGAGGTGAAGCGATATTATTTGGAGAGAGGATAGCTCCCGTTGCTCAGCAAAGCGGTCCCTACTTGAGGAAAGAGATTGAAAGGGTGGGACTGGTCCTTCTCTCTATAGGGCACTGAGGTACGAGGCAAAAAGATAATCACACACTGGTCTGATAAGAAAAGGCCAAACTTTTGAGCCACACCACTCTTGAGCCAGCGTGGTATATAGTGATTAAGGGCAGGTGCACTCTAATCCAGAGAACCGGGTTTGATTCCCCGCTCTGTCGCTTGAGCTGCGGAGGCTTATCTGAGGAACCAGATCAGCTTGTGCACTCCAACACATGCCAGCTGGGTGACCTTGGGCTAGTCACAGTTCTTGGGAGCTCTCTCAGCCATACCCACCTCACAGGGTGTTTGTTTTGGGGGGGCAGGAGGGAACAGCTGCTGGGTCACCACAGTTTCAGAGGAGACCCACATTATTCTTCAATTGAACGTGCAAGATTTTTAGGCAGGGATTATACTAATGCGCCATTACGCATATTGGGTTTTCATGTTATTTTGTACTATTGGTGCTGTGTTTTTAATTCTATCGTCAACCACCCTGAGTCTGACCTTGGCCAGGTATGGGTAAGGTATAAATATAATAAAAGTAAAATAAATAAAAAATAGATTCGACTTCAGTAGCCCCTTAGAGATCAACGAGGTTCTGCGGGGTAGAAGCGTTCCAGTGTCAGCATCTTGGATGCTCGAAAGCTCATACCATGAAAACCTGCTTGATCTCTAAGGAGCTACTGGACTTGGAGTCCTAGTTCAGGGTGCATCCAACTGTGGCCCTCTCCAGATGTTCTCGTAGAGCTCACTAAGTTATTTGTGAGTCCAGTGTGAGCTTAACCTTTTTTTGAGACCGAAAAGTGCCCAAATTGCAAACCTCCAAAACCCATTTTATTTATTTGCAAACTGCCAACACTTCAACTGGCAATTTAACCCTGAATACTGAGGTTTTAGTTTTAAGAAAGAAATGGTTAATGGCTCCGGGGCATGCGTTACTCCAGGGAGTAAGCTTTTAGTGAAGCAACCGTTACAAGCAACGCTTCAAGCGTGGTGAATCCACGCGATCCTAGGAGGGAGGGTTTTACTTCCAGAAGCAAGCCCCATTGCCAGCAGCCAGAAGCTTACTCCCAGGTAAAGGATCATGCCCAGGCCAGCCTAGATGTGTGTGTGTGTGTGGGGGAGTGATTTGCCACCCCCCTCCCACATGATGAACTCCTGTCTTGCTTGAAAGTGCCCAAAAGAGGGGCTCTGAGTGCCACCTCTGGCACTCGTGCCATAGGTTCGCCACCACTGTTGTAGTCCATGAACATCTGGAGGGCCACAGTTGGACACCCCTGGTCTAGCTGCTTAACACAGCACTTCTTCCGCACAAATTACAAAATACTTTTTCTGATGAAGCTGCCTTCTACTGAAACATATCCTTGGTCCATGAAGGTCAACATGGTCTATTCAAGCTGTCAGTGGCTCTCCAGGGTCTCAGGAAGAGGTCTTTCATGTCACCTACAAACGGGGGACCTGATCTCTGTTGCCTGGGGATCGAACCCGGGACCTTGTGCATGCCAAGCGGATGCTCTGCCACTGAGCCACGGCACCTCCTCTCACACGTGAAAGGCGGCTTCCACTGAATGACACCCTCGATCGAGCAGAGTGAATATTGCCTGCTCAGGCTGGCAGCGATTCGCCAGTGGAGGTTATTCACACTGACTACCCGTCCCCTTTTTAGACTGTAGATGCCAGGGATTGAAATCAGGACTTCTTGTATTTATTGATTTTATTTTTTAAATTTGTACCCCACCCTTCTCCAAGGGGCTCAGGCCGGCAACAACATTTTAAAACAAACACAGTAAAATCATAGTAAATATGTTAAAACAGTTAACAATCATTGCTAAAAATTATATAAAATGTATATTATATGTTTTAAATTGTTTTATGACTGATGGACACCACCCTGAGCCTTTGGGGGAGGGCGGTATATAAATATGATAAATAAATAAATAAATAAATAAATAAATAATAAGCCTAACTCCAGATGGCGATTTACAGAAGAAGAAGAGTTTGGATTTATATCCCCCCTTTCTCTCCTGTAGGAGACTCAAAGGGGCTGACAATCTCCTTGCCCTTCCCCCCTCACAACAAACACCCTGTGAGGTGGGTGGGGCTGAGAGAGCTCCGAGAAGCTGTGACTAGCCCAAGGTCACCCAGCTGGCATGTGTAGGAGTGCACAAGCTAATCTGAATTCCCCAGATAAGCCTCCACAGCTCAGGCGGCAGAGCGGAGAATCAAACCGGGTTCCTCCAGATTAGATACCACGGAGGCTCCTTAACCTCCCTACATGCCACTGCTGCTCCTTAAGTTAATATGTCCCTCCTCGGCCCCCCATTTGAGGCCGGAAAAAAGATAACAGGAATAGCTCTGTTTCTTTACAGCCCCCTGGCGGATACTACTCAAGAATCCCTTGCGAGGGCCACAGATCTCAATCGGGAGCATATTCCACCAGGTAGGAGCCAGGACCAAAAAGGCCCTGGGCCTTGTCGAGGCCAGTCGGATGGTTTTCAGGTCAGGGATTTCCAGGAGGTTCCCCTCTGAAGAATGGAGGGACCAACTAGGGCAGTACGCCAAGCAGATGACTACCGCTGAGCCGTGGCCGATCCCCACTGATGTACTGCATGCTGCACTGGAGTAATATTGCCAGTGGTGGGATCCAAAAATTTTAGTAACAGGTTCCCATGGGGGTGGGATTCAAACTGTGGCGTAGCGCCAATGGGGCGTGGCCGGGCATTCCGGGGCGGGGCTGTGGCAAGGACGCAGCCGCTGCGCCGGTCCTTGGGCAGGAAACTAATGCACGCAGGCGCAGGCTGCCACACACGCCGGTGCACCTCCTGCTAGACTGCTTCAAGTTCTGCGCGCTACTGCTGAGAGGAAGGGGCGTGACCCTAAAGGCAAAAATCATCCACGTGGCAAAATCACCAATTAAGTAACCCCCTCTGCGGCACAACACAAATCATTAGTAACCTGCTCTCCGGGGAACCTGGCGAGAACCTGCTGGATCCCACCTCTGAATACTCATCGGGCCGTGGGATGCCACGCATAATCAGGGGCTTTATAGCAAAAGAAACCTCTCAAATGAGTCCATGGTGCAGGTTTTAAGTGAGGAGAGAGGATCACAGATCATTGATAATGACTGCAAAAGATAGAGTCCGAGGGTTCACTCTACGGTAAGTGAAGAGATTGAGGTAGATGCAAATCTCCGTGCCAGGGGCTGATTTGGCCCAGAGTTGTGCAAGGCCTCCTCGAAACAGTGTCTTCTATCCAGCACGCCATCAAATTCCCTCCTGAGGGGGGAGAGAGGAGCGCAACTCCGTGGAGGGGAGTGCTGAGGGCCAATCAGGAGTGGGTAGATCCAGCCCAAGTAGATGTTGGGTGCCCATTCTGGGAGTGGTTTCAGATTGAGCCCGATCTCTGATCAGGTCTTGGAAGCTAAGCACGGTCAGCCCTGGATTTACGTACTTGCATGCTGGGACACCACGGAGGAAGTTCGGGGTCGGCGAACGAGCAAGACAAGCGCAGTGCCAAACCACCTCTGAAATGCTCCGTGCCTTGAAAACTCCACTCAGGGTTTGCCAAGTGAGTTGAAAACTGCTACATTCAGCGTCCCTCAGCAGAAAATTTGAGTTCGTAGCATCTTTCCCAGACGCTGCCAAGGTGGTTTCCTCCACTCCATGTGTTTCTCTCTCGCGAGTCACCCCTGCGGGGAGGCTACGATTACCGCCAACGCTGGCAGGAGGTGGCTCTGGCAAGAGAGTTTTTTTTGCCGCAAAGAATCGACATTGTGACTCTGGCTACCAAGCAGAAGGGTTCCTGATGGGCAGTTTTTGCAGGTCCGGCGATGGCCAGTGATTCTTGCTTTGTTCGCCAAGCTGAGCTAAGTCAAAGGCACTGACATTTCTCAGGCCGCAAATCTCCTCTATGTCGTTGTCTGCATGTCAAGATTGGACTTAAGGAACATCAGCGTGTTGCAGAATATGGAACGAGCAAGTTCTCTTCTTCTTCCTTGTAGTCTCTAATCTAAGTACTAACCAGGGCCAATAGTGTTTAGCTTCTGAGATCTGCTGAAACCAAGCTAGCCTTGGAGCCAGCAAAAGATAATGTTGAGAGGTGGCCGGCCGTTGCCTGCCCTCTTACGCATAGCTTAATCCCTGGATTTTCCTTTGGTGGTCTCCCCATTTCCAAGAGTTCCCGTAATTTCTTCTTTCTAGCAGAGTGTCACCCTTAAGAGCCTCAGGCATGCCTGTGATTATTAGAGTAGCAACCCCCCTCAAAAATAACTCCCAGAGTTCTCACCTTGTAGTGCCTCCTCTCGCCCACTTGCCGATTCTTTCCCGTAATTTTAAGAGTAGCACCCCTCCCAACATAACTCCCGTAATTCTCCCTGTAGGTGCACTCCTCTCACCCACTTGCCGATTCTTCTTCCCGTAGAATTTTAAAGAGTAAATTCACACCTCCCAAAATAACTCCCCGTAGTCTCCTCCCCTGTGGTGCCTCCTCTCACCCACTTGCCTATTGGCTCTTTTCCTCGGTTAATTTTAAGAGGTAGCAATCCCTCACAAAATAACTCCCTGTAGTTCCCTCCCTGTAGTGCCTCCTCCTCACCCACTTGCCTATGGTCTTTTCCTTAAATTTTAAGTGAGTAGCACCCTCACAAAATAACTCCCTGTAGTTCCCTCCCCTGTAGTGCCTCCTCCTCACCCGGCTTGCCTATTCTCCTTTCCCCTAATTTTAAAGAGTAGCACCCCCCTCCCACAAAACCTCCATTCCTCCCCTCACCTCCTCTCCTATTTCCCCCATTGCACCCCTCCATTATTCTCCCTTCACCTCCACCACCTTTCCATTCCACTCCATTCTCCCTCACCACCCCTTCCATGTTCCTTCCATTCCATTCCACCACTATTCCCTCCTCCATTCCTCCCCTCCACCACTATTCCCCTATTCCACCCCTTTCCATTCTCCCTCCACCACCATTCTTTCCATTCCACTCTCCACTCTCCACCACCACTATTTCCATTCCACCCCTCCATTAAATTCTCCCTGTTACCTCCCTCCACCCTCTTTTCCCATTTCACCCCTCCTCCATTCGTTCTCCCATTACCTCCACCACCTATTTTTCCACCCCTCCTCCATTCCATTCTCCATGTTACCTCCCCTCACCACCTTCTTTCACCCCTCCTCCATAGTCCCTCTCCACCACTGTCCCTCTTTCCTCCACTGGTGCCTCCACCACTATTCTTTCCCATTTCACCCCTCCACTCCGTTCTCCACCACCTATTCTTTCCATTCCTTCCCTCCTGTCTCCTCCATGGTGCCTCCTCTCACTATTTTTCCATTCCGTCCTTCCTCTGTCTCCATTCTCCCTCCTCACCCCTATTCTTTTCCATTTCCGTGCCTTCTCTTTCATTCGTTCCTCCCTGCCGTTACCTCCTCTCACCTTCTTTCCTTCCTCCTTCTCTTTCCGTGCCAGTTCCTCCCTGTGGTCCTCTCACTGTTCGGTCCTCCTCCGTTCTCCATGGGTGCCTCCTCTCCTTTCTTCTTTTCCTCCAGCTGGGTTCTCCTGTGGGTCCTCCTCACTTGTCTTTCCCTCCTGTCCTCCGTGTTTCTCCTGTGGTGCCTCCTCACTATTTTTCCTCTTTCCATGCGTTCTCCACTGTGGTCCTCCTCTTTCTCTGTGTGGGTTCTCCCTGTGGTCCACGCCTGTTCCTCCATTCTCCTGTAGTTGCCTCCTCTTTCCTTGGTTCGTTCTTTCCTCCAGTGGTTCTCCCTGTGGTCACCTCACGCACTGTTCTTTCCTCCGGTGATTCTCCTTGGTCCTCCTCACCTGTTCGGTCGTGGGTTCTCCCTGTGGTCCTCCACTGTTCCTTGGGTGTCCTCCGTGGTTCTCCTTGGTCCTTGTTCTTTTCCTCGGGGTTCTCCTTGTGCCTCCTCTCCACTATTCTCTTTCCGTGGGTTCTCCCTGTGGTCCTCACTTTTCTTTCCCGTTCTCCTGTGGGTGCACTGTGTCTCCATGCGTTCTCCATGGGTTATTTTCCTGGCTCCACGTGCGTTCTCCTTGGTCCTCCTCTCACTATTCTTTCCTTGTGTGCGTTCCTGTGGTCCACTCGTGGGTTGTGGTCCTCCTCTCCTTCTTCCTCCGTGATTCTCCCTCTCCTTGTTCTCCGTGCTGGTGCCTCCTCTCACCTGTTCTTTCCTCTTTCCGTGGTTCTCCATTCTTTCCTTTCCGTGGGTTCTCCTTGGTGCCTCCTCACTGTGTTCTCGTGTTCTCCTGTAGTCCTCCTTGCGTTGTCTGTGGGTTCTCTCCTGTGGTCCTCTCCACTCCATTCTCGTGCCTCCTCTCCTGTGTCTCCGGTGGTCCTCCTTGGGTCCCGTGTTCTCCTGCTTGGTGTTACCTCCACTGTCTGTCCGTGTGGGTTGCCTGTGTCCTTTCTCCTGTGGGTGCCACTTGCCCTGTTGTGGTCCTCTGGTCCTCTGTCTCAGTTCTCCCTGTGGATTGCCTCCTCTCACTTGTTCTTCCCTGGTTTTGGGGTTCCACCCTCCCAATACTCCGTGGTTCTCCATGGTGCCTCCCTCTCACCTGTCCACCCTCCTCCATTAATTCCTCCCTCACCACTATTCCACCATCCTCCATTCTCCCTATGTTCCACCACCCTATTCTTCCATGCCCCCTCCTCCATTTCTCCACCTCCTCCACCACTATTCTTTCCTTTCCATTTCCTCCCCTCTCACCACCTATTTTTTCCCCATTGCACCCCTCCTCCACTATGGTTATCCACCACCTATTTCCGTGCCACCCTTCCTCCATTCTCCTCCCCTCTCCACCACCCCTATTCTTTCCCCGTGCCCCTCCTCCATTCTCCCTGTCCCCTCCCTCCACCACCTATTTTTCCACCCTCCATTCTCCATATTCCTCTCCACCACACTATTTTTCCCACCCTCCTCCATTAATTCTCCCTCTTCACCTCCTCTCCACCACTATTCTTTCCATGTTCATGCCCTCCATCTCTTTCGTTCTCCTCACCACCTTCTTTCCATTCCACCCTCCTCCATTCGTTCTCTCCTGTGCCTCCCCTCCACCACCTATTCTTTCCTTCACCCTCCATTCGTTCCTCCCTCCACCACCTTCTTTCCACCCCTCCTGTCTTTCCATTCCTCCCTGCTTCCTCCTCTCCACCACCACCTATTTCTTTCCCTATGTGCCCTCCTTTCTTTCCATTAGTTCTCCTTTCCTCTCCACCACTGCATTCTTTCCCCTCACTCCGTTAGATTCTCCCTGTCCTCCTCTCACCCACTTTTATTCTTTCCTTCCCTCCTCCCCGTTCTCCCTGTGCCACCTATTCCTTATTTCCGTGCCCTCCATTCGTTCTCCCTCCCTCTCCACCACCTATTTTCCTCCTTTCTCCCTGCGTTTTTATT
The DNA here is from genome assembly GCF_021028975.2 of Sphaerodactylus townsendi. Classification (NCBI taxonomy): domain Eukaryota; kingdom Metazoa; phylum Chordata; class Lepidosauria; order Squamata; family Sphaerodactylidae; genus Sphaerodactylus; species Sphaerodactylus townsendi. The sequence continues at coordinate 7,699,012 of NC_059430.1, read as the reverse complement.
CTTCCTGTGTTCTCCCTGTGGTCCTCCTCACCTTGCTATTCTTTCTCCCTGTGGTGCCTCTCACTATTCTTTCCTCCGTGTTTCTCCATGGGTCTCCTCTCACTTGTTCTTTCTGGCTCCGTCTTCCTCCTTGGGTGCCTCCACTCACTGTGTCCTCCGTGGGTTCCTCCTTCCTCCTTGTTGTCCGTGGTTCCTCCTTGTCTTTCCGTGCGTTCCTGTGCGTTACCTCCTCTCACCTTCTCCCTCCTTGTGGTTGCCTCCTCACTATTCTTTCCTTCCCTGGGTTCTCCTCCTCCTTGCCCTGTTCTTTCTGTCTCCGTGCGTTCTCCTGTGGTTGTTCTTTCCTGGGGTTGTGGGTCTCCTTGTCCACTGTGTGCTCGTGGGTCTCCCTGTGGGTTGTTCTTTCCTCAGTGGTTGCCTCCATTCTCGGCTCACTCTCCATGGTCCTCTCCACTATTCTTTTCCTCCTCCGTGTTCCTGTGCCTCCTCACCTGTGTCTTTCCATTCTCCACTGGTCCTCCTCTCCACTGTTCTTTTCCTTGTCCGTTCACCTCCTCCTTGTTCTTTTCCTCCGTGGTTCTCCCTGGGTGCCTTCTTTCCACGTGGTCGTGGGATTCTCCTGTGCGTTGCCTCTTCCTCTGTGGGTTATCCACTGTGTCCGTGCGTTCCTGTGCCTCCTTGCCTGTTCTTTCCTCCGTGGGTTCTCCAGGTGCCACTATTCTTGGGTTGGTCCTGCTCCGTGCGTTCTCCTGCCGTTCACTTGCCTGTGTTCTCCATGCGTTCTCCATGGGTCCTCCACCCTATTCTTTCCTCGTGGTTCTCCACTGTGGTGCCTTTTTCCTTTCCGTGTCCATGGTCCATATTCTTTCCTCCTCCGTTCTCCCTCCTCTCACCTGTTCCTTTCCTTCCTCCGTGGGTTCCTGTGGTCCTCCTCTTCTTTCAGGTCCTCCCGTGGATTCTCCCTGTGGGTTGTCCTCTCACCCGCCACCCTGTTCTTTCCTAGTTTGGGTCTTCCGGTCAGTTCTCCCTGTGGGTGCCTCCTCACCCTTGCCTGATTCTTCCCTCCATTGCCCCCTCCTTTCCATTGTTCTCCCTCCACCCCATTCTTTCCCTATTCCACCCTGTGCTCCGTAGTTCCTCCCTCCACCACCTATTCTTTCCATTATTCCACCTCCCTGCTCCATTGTTCTCCATGGTCACCTCCCTCACCACCTATTTTCCCTAATTTCACCCACTCCATTCTCCCTGTGTGCCCTCCACCACCTTTCCCCATTCCCCTCTTTCCATTGATTCTCCACTGTGCCTCCACCACTATTCCCCCATTCCCTCCTCCATGTTCTCCACCTCCTCACCACCTATTTTCCATTCCACCCCTCCTCCATTCTCCTGTGCCTCTCCACCACTATTCTTTCCCTCTGTCCTCTTTCCATTGATTCCTCCACCTCCTCCACCACCTTTTCACCCTCCCATCCTGCTTTCCATTCGTTCTCCCTCCACTATTCTTTCCCTCCATCTCTTTCCATTCCGTTCCTCCCTCTCCCTCCCTATTCTTTCCTTCCTCCTTCTCTTTCCATTCCGTTCTCCACTGTGCCACCTATTCTTTCCTATTTTCCTGCTCCATGCGTTCTCCTCCCTCTCCACTATTCTTTCCATGTGTTCCATTCCTCCATGCTCCATCCGTTCTCCCTGTGCCTCCCTCTCCACTATTCTTTCCCTCCCTCCATTAAGTTCTCCATGGTCCACCTCCTGCCACTATTCTTTCCTCCACGTGGGTTCTCCTGTCCTCTCCTGTGTGTCTCCGTGTAGTTCTCCCTGTTGGTCACCTCCTCTCACCTTTTCCATTGGTTGTCTCCGTGCTGTGTCTCTTCTCCTGCTTGGGTCCTTTCCGTGGTTCTCCTGTGGGTTATTTTCCTCCGTGCGTTCCTCCCTGTGGTCCTCCACTGTGGTCCTCCGTGGGTTCTCCCTGTGGTGCCTCCTTATTTTCGGTCCCTCCATGCTTTCCGTGGGTTCTCCTTGGGTCCTCCTCTCACTGTGTGGTCGTTCCTGTCTTCTTTCCTCTGTCCGTTGGTTGTGTGGGTTCTCCCTCCTCCTGTCTTTCCTTCCACCTCCGTGGGTTATTCCGTTCCTCCTGTGGTCCTCCACCACTTCTCCGGCCACTCCGTGGGTTCTCCCTGTGGGTCCTCCTCCACCACTGTCTTTCCTCTTTCCGTGCGTTCCTCCACTGTGCCTCCTTGTTCTTTCCTCGGTGGGTGCCTCCACCTGTGTTCGGTCCGTGCCTGTGGTGCCACTATTTCCTTGTGCTCCGGTGGTTCTCCCTGTGGGTCCTGTGCGTTCGCCTGCTCCGTGCGTTCCTGTGGTCACCTCACTGTTGTCTCGTGGGTTCTCCTGTGGTCCTGTGCTCGTGGGTTGTGGTGCCACTGTGTGGTCCTCAGCCAGTGGGTTGTTGTGCTCACGTGGTTCTCCACTGTGGGTCCTCCTTGTCTTCTCCCTGTGGTTATTCTCCAGCTCCGTGGGTGTGGTGCCTCCACTGTGTCCTTCTCTCCTTGGTCGTGGTTCCTTGGTCACCTCCACCTGTGTGGTTGTGCTCCGTAGTTCCTGTGGGTTGTCCTCCGTGCGTTCTCCACTGTGCCTCCTCTCGTGGATTCTCCCTGTGGTGCCTGTGTCCTCTTTCCGTGGTTCTCCCTGTGGGTTGCTCCTCTCACCCGCCTGGTCTTTCCCCTGGTTTTGGGTTGGCCCTCCCGATGTCCCATGATTCTCCCTGTAGTGCCTCACCTCTCACCCGCTTGCCTATTCACCCTAATTTTAAAGAGTACCTGCACCACCCAGCCCTATTATAACTCCCATTAGTTCTCTCCCTGTAGTGCCTCCTCTCACCCGCTTGCCTATTCTTTCCCGTAATTTTAAAGGTAAGCACCCTCCCAATATAACTCCCGTAGTTCTCCCTGTAGTGCCCTCCCTCTCCCACTTACTGGCCTATTTCTTTTCCCGTAATTTTAAGAGTAGCACCCCTCACAAATAACTCCCGTGGATTCTCCTGTAGATTGCCTCCCTCTCACCCCACTTGCCTATTCTTTCCCCTAATTTTAAGAGTAGCACCCACCTCACAAAATAACTCCGTGGATTCTCCCTGTAGGTGCCTCCTCTCACCCACTTGCCTATTTTACTTTCCCCCTAATTTTAAAGAGTAGCACCCTCCCAAAGAATAACTCCCGTAGTTCTCCTGTGGAGTGCCTCCTCTCACCAGCTTGCCTATTCTTTCCCCTGAATTTTAAGGTAGCACCCTTCACAAAATAACTCCGTAGTTCTCCCTGTAGATTGCCTCCTCTCACTTACTTGCCTATTCTTTCCCCTGAATTTTAGAGTAGCACCCTCCACAATATAACTCCCGTGGATTCTCCTGTAGTGCCTCCTCTCTCACCAGCTTGCCTATTCTTTCCCGTGAATTTTAGAGGTAGCACCCCTCACAATAGCCTCCATTAGTTCTCCCTGTAGTGCCTCCCTCTCACCCACTTACTTACAATTCTTTCCCTGAATTTTAGAGTAGCACCCCTCACGAAAATAACTCCCGTGGTTCTCCTCATGTAGTGCCTCCTCTCACCCTTGCCTATTCTTTCCCCTAATTTTAGAGTAGCACCCCTCACAAAATAACTCCCATGTAGTTCTCCACTGTAGGTGCCTCCTCTCACCCTTGCACCTATTCTTTCCCCAATTTTAGAGTAGCACCCTCACCAAAATAACTCCCGTAGTTCTCCCTGTGGTGCATATCCTCTCACCCACTTGCCTATTCTTTCGCCCTAATTTTAAAGAGTAGCACCCCCCTCCCAATATAACTCCCGTAGTTCTCCCTATAGTTCCTCCTCTCACCCACTTGCCCTGCTTTTCCCCTAATTTTAGGTAGCACCCCTCCCAATATAACTCCCGTAGTTCTCCCTGTAGTGTAATTCTCCCCTCACCCATTTCCCTTTCCTTCCCGTGGTATTAAAGTAGCAACCCCCATTTTGAAAGTGCCCTTCACCGTGAATTCGCCTGCCGTAGCGGGGCCTCTCCCCAACAGCCCCGTCCCTTCCCGCGACGATCGCAGCCCATCCCCAGCCCATGGAGGCTCCCGTAATTCTCCTCGTAGCGCCGCTCCCGAAAGGAGACCCGCCGGCCGAGGGGGGCGCTTGCGGGTCCGAGGCCTGCCTCACCTCCATGGGGTTTCGGGCTCCCGGCTCCGGACTCGGTGGACTCCTCCTCGCCCTCCTGCCTCTCCTCCTCCTCCTCGGAGACGAAGCCGGGCCGCTCCGCCTCACTCCCAGCCTGCTTGGGGAGGTCGTCGTCGGGGCGGGCGAGAATGGAGGAAGAAGGTGACGGGCTGGGGCGGACATCCACGAGTGCTGCCGGCCCGCTCCCTCCGTCAGGTCCCGCCATGCCAGCGACTTGGAAGAGGTGGGCACGGAGAAGCGAGACATGGCGGCGGCGGCGGCGGCGGCGGCCCGCTAAGCGGGGGGGGGGGGATGCGGGGGCTCCCTTTTCAGCCTCTCAGGGGAGTCAGGGCCGCGCCATCTTGTTTGCCGGCCGTTGCCCGGCAACGAGCGAACGTGCCGCGCGGGGCATGTCGGGAGGCTCACTCCCCCCGCCGAGGCCGCCGCCCGGCAGAGTAGTAGCGCCCGGCGGTTTGCATGATGGGAGTTGTGAGACACGGCCAGTGAGGCCTGGCTTTCCCCCCCCCGGCCCACGTGTGAGTCCCATAACTGCCCCCCCTTCTTAAGGCGACGAGGGTCCTTTCTCGAGCTGCTCCCGCACGCCGGGTCGCATAAGAGGGAGCAGGACCACGTTGTCGCTAAAGGCGGGGGGGGGGGGGGGGGGCGTTGGACATCCCCAGTCGTTTTTGCTCCAAGCAGTCTGGGCTATTCCTGGAGGTTTTGGGGTGGACCAGCAGGGGATGGGGGGGAATGGCTGCCTGCTTGGGGTGGGGTTTGGGAAGGGAAGACCTCCGTGGCATATAATGCCAGAAAGCCCACCCCCCCCCCCCCCGCGGCCATTTCCCCCATCCCCTGCTGGTAACCTGAGGATCTGGCAACTCCCATTCATTCGTCTCCCGTGCTTTCATACATGGGAAGACTGACTCTAATACTTGCTAATGTTACAGCAGGGTAACGGGTTCAAAATATCTAAGCCAAAAAGCTTACGCCAACACAGGAATAATGTTACCACTGAGTAATGATAAAATAATAAAAGCTCAAAAAGGCTTGAGTCAAAATGAAATAAAGCTTTTTAACTTTATTTTGCCAACTCGGGCAAAAAGGCAAGATCAGGGGAGCAACCCCAAAATGGCAGTGCGTTCTTACTTTTATAGTATTAATGACAAGTTACATTAAAATGGCGACAAAGAATACACCCCCAGTGCCTTCATCATCAATCAATCAGCCACAAAGGTGGAGATTTTCCCAGTTCCCTTGCCTTTGGGGCTTGTCCAACATCCTTATTGGAAGATGTCAGCATTACACTCCTTGATGTTACATGAACCAAAGGGCCTTGTTCTCCTTATCCTGTGTATGTTTTCTGAGTTGCCCTTTTTCTCACAAAAAGAGTTTAAACATTCTCACAGGACTTCTTGTTTATTGAAAAAGATCAACCTTTAAAGAGGTATCTCTAAGGTACACAGGATCTCAAAATCAGTGCTGTCTGCACTTTTGTATGACTTTGAACCAAGGGGCACCTTTTGGGGTTATCTAGCTGAGTTAGCATTATTAGTGAGAGAATAGGTTTATGGGAAAGAATAGGTTTTAAGGCTTGCATGATTTCTTTGGTTAGCAGCTTCTGTGGTTGCCATCTCTCCATTATAAGAAAAAAAAATAATGGAGGGAAAGAAAAGTTTGTCTTTCCTTTTATGAATCCAAAATCCTTTTTCCTTTCATATATTTTCTCTCTTGCACACACTGTCTTTTAACTTACTCACACTTTCTTTTAACTTACTGATTCTTTCTTCTTCTTCTGCGCTCACAATAACATTTAATATTTTATTCACGCCAACAAATGGGCAAACAGCATCAGGGGAACCACCTAAGACAGTGGTGGCGAACCTATGGCACGGGTGCCAGAGGTGGCACTCAGAGCCCTCTCTGTGGGCACTCATTACGCGAGGAGGAGTTCATCATGTGGGAGGAGGGATGGAAAATCACCCCCCCCACACACACTTACACACACACATCTAGGCTGGCCTGGGCATGATCCTTTATCTGGGAGGAAGCTCGGTTGCCGGCAATGGGGCTTGCTTCTGAGTAAACCCTCCTAGGATCGTGATTCACCCATTTGAAGCGTTGTACGGTTGCTTCACTAAGCTTACTCCTGAGTAACGCGTGCCTCGCCGAGAATAACCATTTTTAAAAAAAGAAACTAAAACCTCAGTATTCAGGTTAAAATTGCCCTGTTGGCACTTTGCAATAAATACATGGGTTTTGGGGTTTTAATTTGAGCTTTCGGTCTCGAAAAGGTTACGCCATCACTGACCTAAGATGACAGCGTGTTCTTACTTTTATAGGTGACATCAGAATAGCAGTAAAAAGGATACACCCCAAAATTCATCATCATCAATCAGACATACAGAAAGGTGGAGATTTTCCCTTTTCCCCAAAACATTTGAGTATTCTAAGACCCTTATTGGAAGATGGGAGCATCTGATCCTTTGACGCAAGATGAACTAAGGCCTGTTTCTTTCCTATCTCTATTGCCTTTTGTTGTCCTTCTTCCTAGGAAAAGAGCCTAAACATTTTCATGTTTCTCTCTCTTCTGTCTCCAGAAGAAGGGCAAATTCAAGGCATCTAAGACCTTAAAACAGTTGAATGTGCACATTCTGTATAACTCTGGACAAAGGGCACTCTGCTTAAACCAGGGGTCCCCAAACTTTTTAAACAGGGGGCCAGTTCACTGTCCCTCAGACTGTTGGAGGGCCGGACTAAAAAAAAACTATGAACAAATTCCTATACACAAATGATTGTAAAATGTTTGATTTCACCTTTCAGCCTTTCTGTCATGGTCTATTTTTAGAACAGTGACCAAAGTATGTCAAGTACAGGGTGGGCTCCAAATATTGTTGGGGAGGCTGTGGAATACCTTCCCTTGTAAAAAAAAA
>NC_059430.1:7637977-7691807 GCF_021028975.2 Sphaerodactylus townsendi | reverse complement strand
ACTGTTCCGGGGTAGTTCTTCATAGAGTTCTTTATAGAAATCAAAAGTGGCTTCAAGTTTGCCGGGAGAGCAGGGCGACAAATCACATCCCCGCTACAAGAAAAGACAGATGCGCACCCAGGGAGTCATACTGCGCCACCTTCGATCTGCAAATGTTTCCTTCGGCCGATGCTTTGATATGAGTCAGTTTGATGTTATTTCTGACCCCGTTTTATTTGGCAATGAACAGTACTTAGGAGGACAATCTTCACAGCTCACATTCCCATCCAGTGAAACAATACCAACAAATGTGAATAACAGTACCAGACCTGTGTCGCCCCTCGCATCCATTTGAGTGAGAATCCATCCAGGCCACTCTTGTAGGAATTGTGCCTGGAGTTCAGTAACATCTCAAATTAGCATTGGGTCAGCCTGCTATTGGCCGATTCCCCACGGTCAATTAATCGCGTGATGCTCACGCGAAACATCAAGGATTCAGGAAGAACTCCCCGCTACCTGATCGACGGACAAGGATTCATCCCGGTTCTGGCGCTCATTCTCCCCCTTATCCCGCGTCTTTGCCGAACCTGCTTGAAAATACTACTTTTTCAAAAAACACGTCTTCGATCCAGTTTGGAGGGGAGGACCGGGGGTCTAATCCTGGTTCAAATTTCCCTCTGTGGAGCGTGATGCAAATGCCTTGCAACCAATCAGTGCGCGTGGTGTGTTCTCGTGAGAGCACGAGAGAACGATAACCAACCAGAAACTTGGGCGGGGGAGACGTGCTGACGTGATGATGTCATAACGTGAGCACGTTTTTGCAGGAGAAAAAAAAGGTCCTGCCCCAACACGGCACGACAGCCAATCAGGAGAGACCCGCCAAGCCGATCGCGTGGTAGTGGGGATTGTTACATTTCTTGAATCTGAGATAGACCTCAATGTCTTCACTGGAAACACGCTGCGGTGGGGAGATGGAAACCTCGATGAAAAGGGGCAGTTTATTTTCAAACTTGGTTTGATCTAGATTGAATTTCCAGGTGGGGATTCGGCCATTAAACGCCTTGTCAGAGCAGGTTTATGACTCAGAGGCTGTTTCCACACAAACCACCTAAAGCATTTGCAAAACATTTTCAGTCCCTCCCACCTTGATCATGATATTTGTTAGCCCTCACCCCCTCGAAACGATTTTCACCTTTTTGTGTGTTATTTGTTGAATCAACGATCGAGTGCTTTTTGCTGCGATTCTCTTTAACAGATATAGTCAGTTCATGGCCATGAGGAGTCCACCCCTTTAAAAAAAAATTATTGTTGCATCGATGCTTCAGTGCTTTTGGCTGTGATTCTCTATAGCTCATATAATCGATACTTCAAAGATTTACACCCCTCCCCCCAAGAAATAAAAAACACACAGAAATGGTGAAAATAAACAGGTGAGGGGGAACGGAGGGAGCTCAGTGACCTGATAAAATGGCAGCGGGGAGGGAAACGTAGCAAATAGATCGCACAGCTGGCGAAGACGTTTTGAAAACGATTCAGGCTAGAGAATCGTTTTTAAAGGGGATTCGTTTAAAATGCTTTGAGGCTGGAAATGAAATGTTTTTGGAATGTAAGGGGGGGGGGGAACAATGCAGAAATCCTTGGAGGAAACATTTTATTTCCTGCCTCAAAATGTTTTAAAAGGTTTGTGCAGAAAGGGCCAGTCTGTCCTCGTGAATGTAGGATCATTTCAGTGTGCTGATTTTCTTTTTTGTTTTCTTTTGCCAACAGGGAGAGCTTGGAGAACCAGGACTTCCGGGATTTGCTGTGAGTTGGAATGCTTCCCTGTAGTTTGATTGCTTACGAGTGACCCTATTGGGTCAAATCAACAATTTGTCCACACCCTAGTATGTGTGTGCATAACAGAGGAGCAGCAGTGGCGTAGGAGGTTAAGAGCTCGTGTATCTAATCTGGAGGAACCGGGTTTGATTCCCAGCTCTGCCACCTGAGCTGTGGAGGCTTATCTGGGGAATTCTGATTAGCCTGTACACTCCCACACACGCCAGCTGGGTGACCTTGGGCTAGTCACAGCTTCTCGGAGCTCTCTCAGCCCCACCTACCTCACAGGGTGTTTGTTGTGAGGGGGGAAGGGCAAGGAGATTGTAAGCCCCTTTGAGTCTCCTGCAGGAGAGAAAGGGGGAACATAAATCCAAACTCTTCTTCTTCTTCTTCAAATGTCCACTCTGCCATGACTGCTTGCTGAGTGGCTTTCTCAGTGTAACCTACCTTGCAGGAACGTTGTGATGACCAAACTGAGGACTGAAGAACCATGTAAGCTGTTTTGTGTACCCACTGGGGAGAAAGGCAGGGTAGAAATGAAGTAAAAGAAAACAAGCCTTCTATATTAGGTAGCATTTGAATTCAAGAAGAACACTCCAGTTGATTTCTGGTGGTTCTCTCAATTTTCTAACACTTTTTCATAGCATTGTTTGGGATTTAGCTCATGATCCTTGTGACAACCCTGTACGGTAAGCTCTGCTTGAAATGACAGCAAGCTCAGCCGGTATACTTTCTGGCAGAGATGGTTTCCGACAGCCCTCCCCTTCTCCACTGGAAGTGGACACTTGCAGGAACTCGAGAATGGGGAGCTGTCCAGCTGGACTGCCCTCCTGACTTTTCAGCTCTGTTTTTGCTCAGATCGTTCTGGATAAAAATACAAGAAGGGCCTGGGAAGACCCAGAAGCTGGCTAGTCCAGTATCCAAAACACCCCACGAAAAGCAAAAAAACCAACAACCAGACATAGGGTAAGCAAGGCAAACTCACAGGCAGTTTAGACATATTTCAGTAGCCCATCTTGGGCCCCACTCAATGGGATGTCAAGAAAAAAAATGACTTTCTGGTAGTGACACTCTAGGAACCCCACTCCTCCGTCTCTATAACGAAGCCTACAGAGACTAGGGAGGCAGCCTAGAAAGTCACCCAGAAATGACATTTGACCGTCCACTAACTCAGCTCTCCGCGCCCACTCCCCAAGACGTCCCACACGGGATCTATAGATCTCCCTGAATTTTAACTGATCTCCAGACTACAGAGATCAATTTCCTTAGGAGCAGCAGTGGCGTAGGAGGTTAAGAGCTCGTGTATCTAATCTGGAGGAACCGGGTTTGATTCCCAGCTCTGCCGCCTGAGCTGTGGAGACTTATCTGGGGAATTCAGATTAGCCTGTACACTCCCACACACGCCAGCTAGGTGACCTTGGGCTAGTCACAGCTTCTCGGAGCTCTCTCAGCCCCACCTACCTCACAGGGTGTTTGTTGTGAGGGGGGAAGGGCAAGGAGATTGTGAGCCCCTTTGAGTCTCCTGCAGGGGAGAAAGGGGGGATATAAATCCAAACTCTTCTTCTTCTTCTTCTTAGAGCAAATGGCTACTCTGTAGGGTGAACTCTATACATAATATCCTACTAAAGTCCCTCATCTTCCCAAAGCCTGGAAGGGGAGGAGGAGCAGCTTATTAAATCCAATCAATTAAATCAATCAATTTTGTCTTTAGCCAACATTTCTGATTTGTTGGAATATAAAATGGATGAAGTATTTATACAAAGATGGAAAAGTTGGTCTAATTATATTGGTAAAATTTTTGATATGACGTTAGTTTAACTTGTTAAATGAGTAAAGATAATTGGATAAATTTTATGGTAAAATATAGACACCATAATAAATATTTTTAAATCAATTTTCTCCAGATTTTTCTCCCAAATGTAGAATTTTTCCTCCTAAAATTGGCAGCTATATCTTAGTAACTCGGAAGCCATGCAGGTGTGCTCCTTTATAAAAAAATGTTAATACGAAAAGCAGTTTTTTAAATGACTATGTGCCTTTTTCAGTGGGTTTTTTTAACCCCCCCCCAAATAAAATACATATAAATTCCTCATCCCACAAATGGCTGAAAATTGACGCACACCATTAACCGCTGTTGATTCACGGCTCTCTCTGTCTCAGAAATCGGCGGCATTCTCAGCGAACGCCTTTTTTTGTCATTATCTCTGAATCACCTCCGAGAACGGTTGTAATAGAGTTCTAAATAACAAAGGGGAAAGACGGGAGGATACAAAGGTTCACGTTTTTGAATCGATTTGGCTCCCAGCCCGATTGTAGCATCGTGTCTTCTTTGCAAATTTGTTTACTCCTCCTGTCTCATGACTGCGCAGTCAGTTTGTAACGGATAATCTGGTGACGGTTGCAACTGGAAGAAACCTCCCCTGCGCCCAAGTTAGGTGCCGTGTTTACCTGTTCAGCCCTCAAGTCCAGGTGCTCGGGAGCAGCAGCCGCAGAAGGCCATTGCTTTCACCTCCTGCATGGGAGCTCCCAAAGGCACCTGGTGGGCCACTGCGAGTAGCAGAGAGCTGGACTAGATGGACTCTGGTCTGATCCAGCTGGCTTGTTCTTATGTTCTTATGTTCTTATGATAAAGCCCCTCTTAGGCCCCTTCCGCACATGCAAAATAATGCATTTTCAAACCACTTTCGCAAGTTTGCAAGTGGATTTTGCCATTCTGCACAGCTTCAAAGAGCACTGAAAGCAGTTTGAAAGTGCATTATTCTGCATGTGCAGAATGCACTTGCGTGTCTTCCCTTCCATATGATTTAGGAAGCCTTCAAACTAATTCTAATTTGCTGTGATGCCCTAATAAGGGTACCCCAGCCAATGGGGTTTGCTTGCAGAATACCAGTTGGTATGAAGCAAACTCCCAGTTTGCCCAGTGGGGCTGCATTCGGTTGTCCTCCCAAATTATCTGAACAAAAATTTCCCAAAACAGAACTTTTCTAATTGCACTCCAAGTGTAAGGTTGGCAGCCTCCCAGGGACATATCTACAGAGAATGTAATCAGGCCAATTGTCCATGCTGGCAGGGGCTGATGGGAATTGTAGTCCATAACATCTGGAGTGCCAAAGGTTCGCCACCACTGCTCTAATCCTTACGTGTTGCTGTGCGGAACTTCCCAGAGTCCATTTGTAACTGAGTCATCTGGGAGAGCTCCCCCTGGTGGGCGCCCCCACAACCACCTGTGCGAGTGGCTTACAGGACACATTGACTTGAGGTCAAATCCTCCCTTCGCAGGTATCCAGAGGCATAGTAAGGAAAAATGGAGCCCGGGGCAAAACCTTCTCCAGGTGCCACGCAGGCCCCTGTGCCCCACTTACCTTAGATGGCAGTCCCAGGTAGCCTGGCAGGACTGGGCATGGCAGGGCGGAACCAAGGGGCGCCCAGTGGTGGTCCTGCCAGGCTGCTCCTTCAGCCAGCAGAGGGGGAAGGAGGAGGGGTTTGGGGGATTTTACCCCCCCACGGGTCTAAATGGCGACCCACCCAGGGCATATGTTCCCATATGTCCCCATGGAAGCTCCACCTCTGCAAGTACCGCCCCCTATAAATGGAGATCAAGAGCCGGTGGCTAGTTTTAAATTTCTGGGCGTTATGACTAAAGAGGACTTGACCTGGGGCATACAAACTGCTGCAGTGGTTAAGAAGGCCCAGCAAAGACTGTACTTTCTGAGACTTTTAAGGAAACAACAACTGAATGGGAAACTCCTGGTGTCCTTTTACCGCTGTGCTATAGAGAGTGTCTTAACCTACTGCATCTGTGTATGGTTCTCCAGTTGCACAGTGGCAGATAGGAAGGCGCTCCAAAGGGTGATCACTACTGCTCAGAGGATTATCGGCTGCCCTCTCCCCTCCGTGGAAGAACTCTATAATTCCCGAAGCCTAAAGAAAGCCCAAAATATTCGGAGAGATCCGTCTCATCCAGCACACTCCCTTTTTGAACTGTTACCATCCAGCAGACGATACAGGTCTATCAAAACTAGGACCAAGAGGCTTAGAGACAGCTTCTACTCTAGAGCTGTGGCTATGCTGAACTCTGTGGCTTCGTGTTGATGTGTTTGGGGCTGTGTAGGGATGGGTGGAGGAAGGGGAAAGGGAGGATGGGGTATGAGTCTGGAATTGTGTGCATCGAGGAATGCTGCTGTAAATTTCGTTGTGCATGCACAATGACAATAAAAATGCTTATGCTTAAATTTCTTAAGCTGGGATTGGCAACCTTGGGTTTACCTGGCATCTTCATCTCAGAAACCCCCTCAAAGTCCATTTGTGTTCTCGTGGGCATATTTGGGTGGCAGGCAACCAGGAGTCTTGAAATGTGTATTTTTGTACTGGTCGTATCACTCCTGTTTTATTTATTTTCAATATTTTCAATAGTTGTCTTCATTATTTTTTAATTGGTTGGTTATTGGGCTGAGTGGTTTTGACAGATACCTACTTGGAATGCAAATGTGTGTTCGAGAAAAGATCAATGCCTAGGTTTTTTTTAAGCCACAGAACTCGGCGAAACACAATTCTCTTGCTGCAGGGAATGGCGGGACTTGACGGGAAGAACGGCATGAAGGGATCAAAGGGAGACAGAGGCCTGCAGGGGCAGAAGGGGGAACCGGTGAGTATCAGCCCTGGCTTCCCTCCTCCTTCATAATTCATGTTCTGTACTGAACCAAACCACTATGAGGAAATGTTGAAAGGAATACTGACTTGTGGTTGTGTTGGACCGTACGAGGACCCTGCTCAAAGGCCTGCGACAGCCATGCTTTGCAGAGTGTTCAAAGCATTTTGGATACACCATTGCTGTAATCTTCACAGCCACCTTGTTAGGTTGGCTGGTTCTATCAATATGGAGATACCGAACTAAAGATGAGAGAAAACAGCTTACCCAGTGGTGGGATCCAAAAATTTTAGTAACAGGTTCCCATGGTGGTGGGATTCAAACAGTGGCGTAGCGCCAATGGGGCTGGGCGGGGCACGACGGGAGCGTGGCCGGGCACACCGGGGGCGGGGCATTAATAATTTCTCTGTTACTGTAAAAAACTCTTACTGTAAAAAAAAAAGTTCCTAATTTCCAGCTGGTCTCTTTCTGTCCATAATTTAAACTCATTATAGCAAGTCCTATCGTCTACTTCCAACATAAACAACTACTTCTCCTCTAATTGACTGCCTGTCCAATACTTAATACTTTCAAATACTTAATTTTGTTTCTAGAAATCAAAAGAAGGATACTTTCCTTAAACAAGGAACTTTACCATATTTCTAAAACATGTTTTAAAAACAGCCCAACAGGGAGAATTATCCCGTTTTCTACCTTCGCTAACCAGCCACATAGGAAACAACAGGACTTTATTATTTTTGGACCTAATGGAATTTCTAACAGAAAAGAGAGTTCTGAGAGAACTGGGATTGACCCAAAGTTAACCAGCAAGTGTCATGTGGAGGAGCAAGGAAACAAATCCAGTTCTGTAGATTAGGGTCTGCCGCTCATATGGAAAAGTGAGGAACCAAACCCGTTCTCCAGATTAGAGTCCATCACTCTTAACCACTACACCCCACGGGCTTCTGGGTCAGCCTTCTGGGTCACAGCTCAACCTCTTAACCACATCGTTAGTCCAGTTGAAGTTTAGGAAGGTTTGAGTTACTTGATCCCATTGGGAGAATGCAGATCTATAAAACTTTCAGGTGGAAATACATTTGCTGGCGGTGAGGAAAACGGATCACTGCATGCACGGGTGCATGTAAATGTTGTGGGTTTTTAGGCAATACTTATTTATTTGTTTGTTTGTTTGTTTGTTTGTTTATTCATTCAACTTATTGGCCGGCTCACAACACGGCTGTTCTCCAAGACAGCAAATCAAAACAGCATAAAACTTAAACCCATTAACCCATTAAAACTTAAGCAGCAGTTACATACGACAAATATAAATTAAACAACAAAAGTTGTTCAACAAAGTTAGTTAAAGTTAGTTAAAATACGGATGGCATTTGGATAGCAAGATAATCCTGTTAGATCTGCCTTGAAGATCTGCATTACGTACCCTTGCACTAACTCTGCTCTTTCTGTTCAGGGGGGAAAGGGAGAGCCTGGCATCGCGGGAGACATCGGGCGCAAAGGCTCCAAGGTATAGCAGGAACAAGCTCTGAAGGACCTGGGCCCTTTCCCCACTCACCGTTTGCTGCGCGCTACTCTCGCCGAGTAGCGCGGGGTCCAACTGCACTCCCCACTACAGGGGTGGCAACACCGCAGCCGCCCCGACTCTGCTGCTCTTGCGCCCCCTCAGCACAGGTCATTCTGGCGCTTCTCAAAACGGCGCCTTTCGATGACCCCGCGCAGAGCGCGGGGCAGTGGGGAAGCACGGGGAACCCTTGCGCTAAAAAGGTCCTGGACCAGACGAAACTGACGTCATTTTAAAAGTGGGGAAACAGCCAACGTTAGTCAACATGTAGGTTGGAGACCCAGCCCAAAATACAGTATCGCTCTTGATGCTTTTACAACAGGGCTTTCCTAGCATGGCCTTATAACCAGGGCAGAAGATGAGATGGAACAGAAATGGTCTTTTCCTAAGGAGGCCAGAGCAGGAGAAAATACAGGGCTCTCAGCATGGCTGGGGCAAGTACCAAGGAGGCTCTGCTTCAGCCTTGCTTCTGGGCATGGATGCACTGGTAGATTGCAAAGAGAAGGAAGGTTCATATGCAAGAAGTTTGTGTCTAGATCAGTTTGATTTCAGAACCTCTGGATCCAACTCCAAAATGTTCGCAAGGAGCTAAGGGAAAAGGAAGGGCTTTGGGGGAAGATCTGACTCTATTTTGCACGAGCAGGGATGAAAGTTCCCCCTTTTGTTTGTCTCCCAATGTCAGGAAACTTACTTCTGTGCAGAAATCAGCCTCCCATGGGGTTTTGCATATCTAGTTTCCCAGATTTCTTTATCAGGGAGATCCACTTTGGGTTGGGGAGTGGACAGGAGGAACTTTATCCCTGACATCTCCTGTAATTTTCTCACTAGAAAAAGCCATTTTTACAGCTAGTGGTATACCTTATCTGGCAGCGGGGGCAGGGGTGTAATGCCCATTGGGCAAGGTGGGCAGCTGCCCAGGGCACCACCTTGTGGGGGGCATCAAAATGCAGGGTTCGTTTTTGAGTATTTTTAGTGGTTTTCCATTTTTGGCCTGCAGGGGGCGCAGGTTTTAGGCTAGCGGCACCGAATTTTCAGCATATCATCAGGAGACTCTCCTTATGCTACCCCCCAAGTTTGGTGAGGTTTGGTTCAGGGGGGCCAAAGTTCTGGACCCTCAAAACTGTAGCCCCCATCTCCTATTAGCTCCCATTGAAAACAATGGGGGATGGGGCACCCCCTTTGGGAGTCCATAACTTTGGACTCCTTGAACCAAAGCTCACCAAACCTGGGGGATAACATAAGGACAGTCTCCTGATGATACGCTGAAATCTTGGTGCTGATATGTCTAAAAATACACCCCCTGCAGGTAACAATGTCCTGGTGCAAAAAAATTTGGTCGTGGTAGAGTGGCTGCCCATGGGGGAGGGGCATCCAACTCAGGTTTTGCCCAGGGCTACAGTTTGCCTGTCTGAGCAGGGGGGAGGGGACATTTGGAATTTTGTGTCCCTGTTTGCTCTCCTTTCATGTCTTTGCTGACTGGATGCAATTTGTCCTCAGGGTTTACGCGGCTTGCCAGGGCGGACAGGACCACCGGGCTCAGATGGAGTCAAGGTAACCATCTTTATGCCCATTTCCCCTGTTCTCATTCCTGCAGTGCTTTTATGCCGACCTCAAACTGCTTGCAATTCCCCGAAAATGCCAGAGCCAACATCGGGGGAATTCCAAAACTAAAGCATATTTGACCAAAACGCAATAGTTTATCTCTGTGCTTATCTGAAGTGGCCTCGCCAGCTGTATCTGGCCCAGCTGTTCCCAGATAATTTCTGCATATCCTTTCCTTGACAGGGGGAGTTGGGAAGCCCAGGGAAACCAGGAACGCCCGGGGCAGATGGGCTGCTGGGGCCCAAGGTAAGAGGCAAAACTTTATCATTCCATTTCTGAGGTTGTTGCTATACACTAACTGCACAACTCAAGTCTGTAGGTGGCAGAGCTGGGAATCAAACCCGGTTCCTCCAGATTAGATACACAAGCTCTTAACCTCCTACGCCACTGCTGCTCCTTTACCTGGGAGTAAGCCTGGTTGCTGGCAATGGGGTTTGCTTCTGAGTAAACCCTCCTAGGGTCGTGATTCACCGAAGCGTTGCACAGTTGCTTCAAAGCAAAACCACCGACTACCACCAAGCTTACTCCTAAGTAACATGCGCCTTGGAGCCAACCGTTTTTTCTACACTAAAACCTCAGTATTCAGGTTAAATTGCCATGTTGGCACTTTGTGATAAATAAGTGGGTTTGGGGTTGCAGTTTGGGCACTCGGTCTCGAAAAGGTTCGCCATCACTGGTATACACAGTTTGCGTGGCATGCACGATTAGGTACTTTCTTGTATTTGTTCCATTTTACTGAAATGTATTTTAGCCATAACGGACGCTATTGATCTTCACCTAGGGTGCGCAGGGAGAGTCCGGCAAGAATGGATCCCAGGGGATTTGGGGCCAGAAAGGAGAAAAGGTCAGTGCTCTTGAAATCAAAGTTGGGAAAGGTTATTTTGTCTTCCAGCATCAATCAGTGGCAATGAACAAGATTACACGGCGTTGCTAAAATACAGGGCTCTTTTTCACATGGCGTATGCCATCCATCCCAGGACAAATTTCCTTTGAGGAGTGTCCCATTTTGTCCGTGTTTCTCGGTGTCTCTGTCCCGTGATGGTTTGCAAACCCTTCTTTGTTGCCACAAAGAGATGAAGAGTGGTCCCCTGGAACCAATTTGCCATTGAAGTGCTGCCTCAGTTCATAATTGTTATCGTAAGTGAAAATATTTGAGGAGCACAGTTGATTAAGTATAGTCTCTCTCTCTCCCCCTCTGTATGTATACATGCATTGTAGCCAGCATGGTGTAGTGGATGGAAGTGGTGAACTCTAATCTGGAGAACCGGGTTTGATTCCCCACTCCTCTGCATGAGCAGTGGATTCTTATCTGGTGAACCGGATTTGCTTTCTCACCACTCCACATGAAACCTGCTGGGCGACCTCCGGTCAGTCACAGTCCTCTCTGAACTCTCTCAGCCCCACCTACCCCTCAAGGTGTTTGTTGTGGAGAGAGGAAGGGAAAGGAGTTTGTAAGCCACCTTGAGACTTCTTTTGGTTGAGAAAAGTGGGGTATAAATCCAAACTGCTCCTCTTCTTCTTTGTCTATACACACATATACACATACACACATACACACACATACATACATACATACATATACATGCATATCTATCTATCTATCCATCCAGAGGTGGGATCCAGCAGGTTCTCACCGGTTCCCGAGAGTGGGTTACTAATTATTTGTGTGTGCCGAGAGGGGGTTACTAATTGGGTCTGCTTTTTCTATCTATCTATCTATCTATCTATCTATCTATCTATCTATCTATCTATCTATCTATCTATCTATCTATCTATCTATCTATCTATCTATCTATCTATCTATCTATCTATCTATCTATCTATCTATCTATCTATCTATCTATCTATCTATCTATCATCTAGATCAAAGATAGATGATAGATATCATCTATCTATCTAGATTACACATAAAATGTGTCTGTATATCTACACATAAAATGTGTCTGCACATCTAGATTACACATAAAATGTGTCTGTATATGTAAATTCTAATAATCTCTGTGCATTTGAGCAAACCAGTTTCGAAAGCATATGTTTCTATGAAGCAGTTTCCAGAAGGAAGTCTGAGTCCAGAAATGATGGCAGGAGCTAGCTTGGAGCAGAAGTTCTCTGACTAGGAACCCAGGTTTGACTCTCCATCATATCACAAAGCTCAGCAGGCGCGCTTATGCCATTCTTCCCACAGGCCTGTTGTGAGAACAACATGGGAGTGTGACACCGTTCAGAGCCCTCCGGGGGTGGCCTCATCAAATAGTCAGATAGATAGATAGATAGATAGATAGATAGATAGATAGATAGATAGATAGATAGATAGATAGATAGATAGATGGATGGATGGATGGATGGATGGATGGATGGATGGATGGATGGAGGGATGGATGGATGATGGATGGATGGATGGATGGATGGATGGATGGATGGATGGATGGATGGATGGATGGATGGATGGATGGATGGATGGATGGATGGATGGATGGATGGATGGATGGATGGATGGATGGAGGGAGGGAGGGGGGGAGGGAGGGAGGGAGGGAGGGAGGGATAAAAAAATAAAAAAATGGTGGGTGGGTCAGATCTTTCGCTGTAGCTCAGGGTGGCAACCCCCAGACCAGGATTATGACTGATCTCCAGACCACGGAGATGAGTTCTCCCTGGAAAAAAATGGCAGCTTTGTTGGGTGGACTCTCTGGGATCACACCCACTGGGGGCCCTCCCCTCCCTCTGTCATGCTCCACCCCCAAATTGCCTGGTATTTCCCAACCCAGAAATGGCCATCCTCATGTAGGAAAAATTCACAGTTGTATTTTCCTGTGCATGCAAAATAGCCCTGTTGGAAATGAAGGCTATGCGATTCTTGCTCGCTATCCAATCTTCTGTGGATGCAAGCAATTTGCCTATCTCTTACGTGAGGCCCATTGGCCGTAGAGGTCCCTTTTCCCTGTGAATCAGAACTCATTTCTTCACTCCGCCCCCATTATTAAGCTCAAATAGAATCCAACTTCTGCTGTCCTCCTGCATTTATTGGGCACAAGATTGAATGCATTAGAAACCGAGCAGGAGTAAAACACATCCCTCCCGAAAGAATCACTTTGCAAAATGAAAGCATTAACTGGGGAAGGTAAGAGAGAAATTGGGCATTTATGGAAAGAATGGAATTACCAGTGTGAAGATGAGCTGAAATTATATTTACTACATATCTCTGTAATGCAGGGGCAATTGGAAAAAAGAAGAAGAAACTAGAAGTGCCGAGATCAGGCAGAAGGTTAGGATAGCAGATAGCTAATGCTGAAATCCAAGGGAATTTTGAACAGATCAATTCTGCCGTTCATAATAGCTTTTCCCTCTCCACGGGCAAGTAAAGCTAGTTTACTTCAGAACAGAATAACAAGAACGGCACTGCCTATCTGTTGTGGAATGCAACCTATTAATTAAGTTTCATAGCCACGATACAATTAAAATGCTTCTGGAAACTTTATACTCTTCAGTGATCGTGTTTTTCAACCACAGCATCCTAATGGGTTTACCTTAGTTAAGGGCAAACCTTACCTCCCAAATGTTTTGTTCCTCATCCTTATTAAGGAACACCTATTTCCTCCCCAATTTTTTTTTTACAAAGGTTGAAGACCTCAGTTCATAATTAGGGTTGCCAACCTCCCGGTACTCCCTGGTGGTGTCATTTCTGTTTACCACCCTCGTAACGATCACATTTTCTCTTGCACTTCATCCAGGGAGTTTGAAACAATGTGCGCGCTTTCTCCTCTTCTATATCCTCCTCCCTCTGTGTTGGGGAATTGTTTCCCTATTTGGGCAATAAGCAGAGTGAGAGGAAAGACCAGGAGACTTTTGCTGTGATTATAAAAAGAAACTTTACTTAACTAAATCAGGGTAGGGTACACATGGAATAAACACAACAAATCCTTACTATTCTAGTACAAACTTAGTTACAGAACTTAGGCAATTGTGAGCCCACATGTGGCCTAAGGCATAAGGCATTCACCTCTTAAGGTGAATCCATCTTACAGGTAGCAAAGAAAAACCTTGTGTGTGTGTCTGTGTCTGTGTGAGACAAAGAAGGATAGTTAACTTTATAACCTCTGACCTACATAAGAACATAAGAACTAGCCTGCTGGATCAGACCAAAGTCCATCTAGTCCAGCACTCTGCTACTCGCAGTGGCCCACCAGGTGCCTTTGGGAGCTCCCATGCAGGATATGAAAGCAATGGCCTTCTGCTGCTGCTGCTCCTGAGCCCCTGGTCTGCTAAGGCATTTGCAATCTGAGATCAAGGAGGATCAAGATTGGTAGCCATAGATGGACTTCTCCTCCATAAATCTGTCCAAGCCCTTTTTAAAGCTATCCAGGTGAGTGGCCAGCACCACCTCCTGTGGCAGCATATTCCAAACACCGATCACATGTTGTGTGAAGAAGTGTTTCCTTTTATTAGTCCTAATTCTTCCCCCCAGCATTTTCAATGAATGCCCCCTGGTTCTAGTATTGTGAGAAAGAGAGAAAGATTAACTCCAAGTTAAGGTAACCCTAGTCAAGCTACTGCTGCATATTAAAGCAGGGTATCTTTAGCCTGTTGGTCAGGATATCTAGAAGAAAATGTACAGAGCACCTCAACGAGACAGCTAGAACTTAAAAAAATGATTATAAAGAATTTTGAGACAGGAGAGGTCTTAAGTCCGGGACTGCAGGAAAAAATACTCTGTGCACTCTCAGAGGCTGGTGACTTATGCCACAGTCCGTGTCTTCTCCAAAAGGCTCCAATGTGCATGATGGCCATTTTGTCCAGTCCAATATCCCAAAATCCACAACCACCACCATGATCTATAACCGTGGTGGCGAACCCTTGGCACGTGCTCTGCCTCACATAAGCAATGTCGGATTAACTGTCCAATGACCAATCAATGAATAGATAGCAAGGCACTGACCTCACTAGCTAATGAACATGCACACAGTTAACCCCTTGTTATCAGGATTGTGACAGACACTTGCAAATCCTAACACTCTGTCCCTGTGAAATAGGTTAGGTACCACTCTATTCTGCATTGGTCAGACCTCGCCTGGAATACTGTGTCCAGTTCTGGGCACCACAACTCATGAAGGGTATTGACAACCTGGAACGCGTCCAGAGAAAGGAGACCAAAATCTTCAAAGGTCTGGAATCCAGGCTGTACGAGGAGTGGCTTAGGAAGCTGGGGATGTTTAGCCTGGAATGGATCTCTGCAGTCTGATAGATTAGTCGTAATCCCAGGAGATATCCGGGCCCTGCCTGGAGGATGGCAACCCTTTGAGTTCTTGGACCAGGCAAGGTTCAAGCTCAGGAGATCACTGTTGGTAGTTCAGTGCGGTGTAGTGGTCAGAGTTGTCAGACTAGTCCAGGGGTCTGCAACCTGCGGCTCTCCAGATGTTCATGGACTACAAATCCCATCAGCCCCCAATTGGCCATGCTGGCAGGGGCTGATGGGATTTGTAGTCCACGAACATCTGGAGAGCTGCAGGTTGCTGACCCCCTGGACTAGTATCTGGAAAGCCCAGGTTTCAATCCTTGCTTGGGCCACGGAGGCCCACTGGGTGACTTTGGACCCATCGCGTTCCCTCATCCTTGCCTACTTTGCAGGGTTGTTGCGTGGATAATATGGAGGAGAGGAGAATGATGAAAGCTGTCCATTGGGGAGGACAGCAGGGGGTAAATGAATTAAATAAATAACTCCGCCAGTCAGTCTCCTGGCGACTTCCTTATGAGGAGAGGCTGCAGCGTTTGGGACTCTTTAGTTTGTAGAGGAGACGTCTGAGGGGGGATATGATTGAAGTCTATAAAATTATGCATGGGGTGGAAAATGTTGACAGAGAGGAATTTTTGCTGGGGGGAAGAATTAGGACTAATAAAAGGAAACACTTCTTCACGCAACGTGTGATTGGTGTTTGGAATGTGCTGCCACAGGAGGTGGTGATGGCCTCTAACCTGGATAGCTTTAAAAGGGGGTTGGACGGATTTATGGAGGAGAAGTCGATCTATGGCTACCAATCTTGATCCTCCTTGATCTCAGATTGCAAATGCCTTAGCAGACCAGGTGCTCAGGAGCAGCAGCAGCAGCAGGCCATTGCTCCCAAAGGCACCTGGTGGGCCACTGCGAGTAGCAGAGTGCTGGACTAGATGGACTCTGGTCTGATCCAGCAGGCTAGTTCTTATGTTCTTATGTTCCTGCTAAGTCCGCTTTCTAGGTTGCCTGCAGAGTCGGACAGATGAGTCTCCCGTCTCCCTGCTAATTTTTCTAGTCATCCCACGGCAGCAATCATTCTCTTTGCCCTCCCTCTTTTTCTAATAATCACATCGCGAGTCACCGGGGGTCACTTCCACTAAATGGAAAAACCGGCATTTGGGAGCGGAGGAGAGCACATCCCATCAATCATCTGCAGGATCTCCCCCCACCCCCTTAATCAACCGTCTTGTCACGACCCCGGCTGGCTCAGCGATTCATCTCATGTTCCCATCAGGGCTTCTCCGCGGAAGGGTGGTGTCGTCGACCTCTTTTCTGAGACGGCAGATCTCCTAGATGGATAGACTCCTATTTATAGAGCCGTCTTTTCAAAAAAGAGAGAAAGAGACTGGGAGGTGGATGACTTATTCAGCTTGGCAGAGAGGAAGTTAAATGAGGTCTAACTTAATCATCGCCACGTATAAATAATTTGCACAAGCAAACTCCGGCCGATGCGTCAGCCCTGACTTAGCCGTGGAGCCAGAACGGGAGAAGGCTTCTGCCTTTCGTTTTTGTCGTGGTTTAAGTCATCGATAGCTTGACACCTTTCTCAATAAACCTCAAGGTGGATTGCAAAATCAAGTGGGGTGGAGTTCCATAGTTCCATCAGACTGCAAGGATCTAAGAACATAAGAACAAGCCAGCTGGATCAGACCAGAGTCCATCTAGTCCAGCTCTCTTTCTACTCGCAGTGGCCCACCAGGTGCCTTTGGGAGCTCACGAGCAGGAGGTGAAAGCAATGGCCTTCTGCGGCTGTTGCTCCTGAGCACCTGGACTGTTAAGGCATTTGCAATCTCAGATCAAGGAGGATCAAGATTGGGAGCCATAGATCGACTTCTCCTCCATAAATCTGTCCAAGCCCCTTTTAAAGCTATCCAGGTGAGTGGCCATCACCACCTCCTGTGGCAGCATATTCCAAACACCGATCACACGTTGTGTGAAGAAGTGTTTCCTTTTATTAGTCCTCATTCTTCCCCCCAGCATTTTCAATGAATGCCCCCTGGTTCTAAGAACCAAAGAACCTCAAAAGAGCCCTCCTGGATTCGGCCAGTGATGGTCCATCTAGTTCAGCATCCGAAGAACCTCCAAATACCCACCAGTGCTGGGGCACATGGTGGGACTGGAAGCGCATCAGGGCAAGAAATCTTGTCCCGATGCTCTTCCTCTTCACGACGCACCGAGAGAAGAGGCCCTTCAGGGCAAAATTTCTTGTCCCCACACTCTTTCTCTTGCCCTGCACGTGCTTCTCTCTTCCCATGGGGAAAGCAAGAGTACTTCCAGCATGACTTTTCCCACCAGAGAGGGATGAGGGCAGGGAACAGACAGCAGTGAGCAATCAGCCAGTGTAGCGTAGTGGTTGGAGCAGTGGTGGGATCCAAAAATGTTAGTAACAGGTTCCCATGGTGGTGGGATTCAAACAGTGGCGTAGCACCAATGGGGCTGGGTGGGGCACGAGAGGGGTTTCTACTAGAGAGCTAGTGGCTAGATAGGGACCTAGGGATTTGACACCTTTACTCTATCATGCTGGTTCTATCCCTTTGATGTTAGACTGATACTCTCAGGGACTTCCTTCCTTCCGGCTTCTTCCTCGACCCCTTCTCCATTCTTATTCCTACCATGCCTAGAGAGAGGATGGACGCTCCGCGCATCCATCTCCATCCAGCTAGATTAGGATAGCAGAGTGACTCTATCTACCTACCTTTCTATCCAGAATGGAGTTCACTAATAAATACTCTGTTTATTAGATTAGAAACTACAACTGACTCCGACTTTCTTTTGTGTAAGCTTGCTGCACATTGGGATCCATCACGCGTACGCACGCACCCGAGGTCAGGCTTCCGCTGTGTTCTAGCTACCCGTGCCGCTCTGCTAACTACGAATAGGGATAATCTCCAACTACCAGGAGCACTTATCCCAACAGCTGGCATCTTCAAAGGTGTATCACAGAGAGAAGTGGACACAGTGTGTAACAGACTTCCCTCTGTGATACACCTCTGAAGAGGCCAGCCACAGATGCAGGTGAAACGTTAGGAACAAGATCCACCAGACCGCGGCCACGCAGCCCGGAAAACCCACCACAACCAGTCGAATCCAGCCGTGAAAGCCTTCGACAAAATGGCACAAAGTCCTTCACTTCCCACCTGGAGATGACTTATAAATCTAGGAGATCTACATGCCCCACCTAGAGGTTGGCAACCTTGGGAGAAGAATGACCTCAGCTGGGTTTAATGCCATAGAGTCCACTCTCCAAACCAGCCATTTTCTCCGGGGGGGGGGGGGTATAATTTAAAGAGGCTGGAGATCAGTTGAAGTCCCAGGTCTCCAAACCCTACCTGGTGCTTGATAACTTTAGTATCAACAAGCCAGGATTCAGACATTTGCATTCTGAAAGGATCATAGAATCATAGAGTTGGAAGAGACCCCAAGGGCCATCAAGTCCAACCCCCTGCAATGCAGGAAGACACAATCAAAGCACTCCTGAAAGATGGCCACCCAGCCTCTCTTTCAAAACCTCCAAAGAAGGAGACTCCACCACACTCCGAGGTAGTGCATTCCGCAGTCGAACAGCCCTACTGTCACAGGAAGTCTTCCTATCTTCGAGACCGCATCACCCCATATGTCCCTGTATGGCCTCTTCAATCAGTTGAGGCCTACTAGTGGTTCCTGGCCCCTCGGTAATGCGGCTGGCCTCCACGCAGGCCAGGGCCTTTACGGCCTAGTGGAACGCTCTCCCTCCAGCTGTTCAGGCCCTGCGAGACCTTGATGAGTTCCGCAGGGCCTGTAAGACGGAGGTTCTGCCGGGCCTTTGGAGGAACCGGCCGTTGATGGTGCCCCCCCCCCTTTTTGGCCCCTTACACCTGGGCCGTTTGTCATCTAATGGGACTCGCCATCCCTCCCTCTTGGAGAGAGGACTTTGAAAATGGAGCTGCTGGACGCCACTCACATTTATATTGGTATTTATTATATTATATTTATTATACTCGGCTTCTATGGTTTTTATCGCGGCTTTTAAAGGTTTTTAGCCATCTTATGATTGTATTATGTTTACATGTTGTACACCGCCCGGAGCCCCTCGGGGATAGGGCGCTATAAAAGTCTAAGAAATAAAATAAATAAATAAATAAATAATGTTTAGGAGGAATCTCTTTTCCTGCACCTTGAACCTCTGACTCCTGGTCCCAGTCTCTGGAGCAGCAGGAAACAAGCTCGCTCCCTCACCAACATGACACCCCTTCAAATATCTAACCATGGTCTATCATGTCACCTCTTGTCATTTTTGGAATCTGCAGGGTGCCAAAGGAGTGCCCGGCTTGGGTGGCTTCAAAGGGCAGACTGGTTTGCGTGGTCAGATGGGCATTGTCGGACCACCAGGGCCACAAGGGCCCAAGGGGGAGCCAGGACTGCAGGTAAGAAACTTCTGGTTTGTAGGACGAAATTCCTCTTGCGGCGTCACACAAAGTGGCCTTAGACAAAATCAGACCTTCTGTCCATCAAAGTCAGAATTGCCGACTCAGACTGTCAGCGGCTCTCTAGTCTCTACGGAAGTCATCTTTTCACGTCACCTGTTCCTTGTAACTGGAGATGTTGGGAATTGAACCTGAGACGTTCTGCATCCAAAGCAGAGGCCACTGAGCCGTGGTTGCTCCCCATGAAGCTGTCTTATATTGAATGAGACCACTGCCCTATCAAGGTCAGAATTGCCTGCTCAGACTAGCAGCAGCTCTCCCAGGTTTCAAGGTGAGGTTTTTCACAACACCTTCCCCAGGATCAGGTGCCTGCTGCTTGTGAACTTTGGCTCTTTGTGCACTGAGTCCAGCAGGCCCCCGAGCATCCCTATTCCACCCTTCCCTACCCCAAGCCACATCTTCCAGCCCTCCCCCACCCCAACGCTTTCCATTCAACTCTCCCCCTACCCCAAGCCTCACCTTTCAACTCTCCCCCACCCTAAGCCATAACTTTCAACCAGTGGTGGGATCCAAAAAAATTAGTAACAGGTTCCCATGGTGGTGGGATTCAAACTGTGGCGTAGCGCCAATGGGGCTGGGCGGGGCATGATGGGGGCGTGGCCGGGCATTCTGGGGGCGGGGCATTCCTGGGCAGGGCTGTGGCAAGGACGCAGCCGCTGCGCCGGTCCTCAGGCTGGAAACGAATGCACGCGGGTGCAGGCTGCCACGCACGCCGGTGTCCCTCCTGCTAGACTGCTTCAAGTTCTGCGCGCTACTGCTGAGAGGAGGGGCGTAACTAAGGCAAAAACCATGTGGCAAAATCACCAATTAGTCACCCCCTCTCAGCACACACAAATAATTAGTAGCATACTCTCGGGAACCTGTGAGAACCTGCTGGATCCCAACTCTGCTTTCAACCCTTCCCCGACCCCAAGCCACACCTTCCAACCCTCCCCCATCCAAAACCTTCCCATTCCACCCTCCCCACACCCAAACTGCACCTTCTATCCTTCCCGCCACTCCAAGACTCACCTTTCAACCCTCTCACCACCCCAAGCCATTTCATTCCATCCTCCCCACCCCAAAGCCTCACCCTGCTGCCCTCCCCCACCCCAAGCTACTCTGCTCCACCCTCCCTCTATCTTCATCTTCCTACCTACCCCAAGTCACACCTCTCCCACCCCCCCAGCCACAGACCCAGACTCAGGTAAGTGTCATGCTGGGAGCAAGGCGAGGGCGGGGTAACGCTACAGCCCTAGTAAAGCCCATTGCAGGGGGGGAGATGCTTCCTCGTCCACCTTTTGCTAGGGCCCGTTGCATCTCTCCCGTAATGGGCTTTGCTGCTAGCAAACAATAAAGTCAGAAGTATATTCTCATCAACATCCCAGAGCCATTAGAGCAGCAGTGGTGTAGGAGGTTAAGAGCTCGTGTATCTAATCTGGAGGAACCGGGGTTTGATTCCCAGCTCTGCCGCCTGAGCTGTGGAGGCTTATCTGGGGAATT
Source organism: Sphaerodactylus townsendi (assembly GCF_021028975.2). NCBI lineage: Eukaryota > Metazoa > Chordata > Lepidosauria > Squamata > Sphaerodactylidae > Sphaerodactylus > Sphaerodactylus townsendi. The sequence continues at coordinate 7,670,994 of NC_059430.1, read as the reverse complement.
CAGATTAGCCTGTGCGCTCCCACACACGCCAGCTGGGTGACCTTGGGCTAGTCACAGTTCTTCTGAGCTCTCTAAGCCCCACCTACCTCACAGGGTGTTTGTTGTGAGGGGGGAAGGGCAAGGAGATTGTAAGCCCCTTTGAGTCTCCTGCAGGAGAGAAAGGGGGATATAAATCCAAACTCCTCCTCCTCCTCCTCCTCCTCCTCCTCCTCCTCTTCTTCTTCTTCTTCTTCTTCTTCTTCTTCTTCTTCTTCTTCTTCTTCTTCTTCTTCTTCTTCTTCTTCTTCTTCTTCAATAAAATCAGAAGTATATTCTCATCAACATCCCAGAGCCATTAGTGTCGTCCAGGGTGGATAAAACAACACCAAAGCTCTGAATTGTAAACAAGGACCCCTCACAAGAACAGAAACCATTCATGCCACACGAGGAAGGGGAAGGGGAGAATGGAAATACAGAGGAAAGGGAGGGAATCCAGCCAGTTGGACACCGTTATAGTCCTCAACCATAATTCATGAATGGCCACTGCAAGAGGGCCACGACTGCATCCCAGCATCGACTTCCTGCCGGCCAACAAAGCCGCCCCCTGCCAAATTAGGCTGCACAGGATTGAATGTATGTCCCGCTTAGACCGCTACGTTCGGCAGTGGCGGAACTGCTGGAAACCCCTAGCCCTGCGACGATGCGGCTGTCCTTGACCCGGGTCAGGGCCTTTACAGCTCTGGCCCCTGCCTGGTGGAACGCTCTCCCTCCAGCGGTCCGGGCCCTGCGGGACCTTGGTGAGTTCCGCAGGGCCTGTAAGACTGAGCTGTTCCACCGGGCCTTTGGTGAGGCTGGCCGCAGATCTACCGCCCCCCACTGAGACTGCCAGTTTTCCATCTTGGCAGGGCCTTGATTCCATCTTGGGCCCTGCCTCTCCCCTCCCAGCCTTTTGGATCGGGCGCCTGTCTTTAATTTTGCTTGCTCTTAACTCTGTTATTTAAATTTTAAGATATTGCTGCTGTGGAAATTTGTTTTAACGTGGTTAGTTTTAGTTATGTATTTTATGTGCTGTTGTTGGAACAGCTGTATGGTGAGCCGCCTCGAGCCCTTTGGGGGTGAGGCGGCCTATACATCTAATAAATAAATAATAAATAATAAATAAACTGTCTCCCAGGGCAGACCCACAGACAGGTTGCAGTCCAGCAGAGAAGCTGGGGGAGGGTGGACAGTGTCAATTGAGATCTGGGCCGGGTTTTTCCCCCCCTGTTAACAGAGATGCAGGGGCAGAGCTTGCTGAGCATCATTGGAAAAAATATATATTAAAGAAGCAGAGCGGGGTGAATGGGGTGGGTGAGTCGGCTAGAGGGCGAGCGTTGCTCTCATACAAGCTTAAAGAGGTTAGAATATTATCCTTGATCTGAGGGCGTCGCGCTGCAAGAGCCCTCCAGGAGATAATTACCTGTGCCTGCTTTGCTGTTGATTAGAGAGAGAGCGGCCTCCTCCGCCTCCGCGTCTCTCTTTTCTCCGTCTCCTCACCCTGAATTATGAAGGAGTCCATGCAGGGGGAGCAGCCGCCGTCAAAGACCCAGCGATTCTCCCCTGCTGCAGAAACATCTGAGTCTTGATCTGGTGGCAGAAATCTAAGGGAAAGGAGAGGAGGAGAAGAAGAGGAGTTTGGATTTATATTTTCCCTTTCTCTTCTGTAAGGAGACTCAAGGGGGCTTAAAATCTCCTTTCCCTTCCCCCCTCACAACAAACACCCTGTGAGGTAGGTGGGGATGAGAGAGCTCCGAAGAACTGTGACTAGCCCAAGGTCACCCAACTGGCAGTGCACAAGCTGGAGTGCACAAGCTAATCTGATTCACCAGATAAGCCTCCACAGTTCAAGTGGCAGAGCGTGGAATCAAGGTGACTCCAGGAGGCCCTCCTGGTAATAGCATCCAGGGTGAACTTTGCTTCTGTCAGTGACGGGAGGGGGTGCGTTGAGAGAGTTCTGAGAAAACTCAGCCAGCAGGCTTCACGTGCAGGAGCAGGGAAAGAAAATAAGCCTTTTGGGGGCCCATAATATTGAACCCCCAGAAGCAAAGTTGACCAAACCTGGATACTATTACCAGGAGGGCCTCCTGGAGCCACCTTTAAAGTCTGGTGTCTCTATCATCAAAAATGTGCAGCCTGCTTACACTCTCAGAAATTCCCTATTGGCTACAATGGAGCCAAGGACTTCAAAGCAGGGAATCTGGGCAGATTTCTTGGGGTGCCTGTCAGGGGTGCATTTATAAAGCTATTGGCACCAACATTTCAGGGTATCATCCAGAGACTGTCCTGATAATGCCACTTGAGTTTGGTGAAGTTTGGTTCAGGTGGGGCAAAGTTATGGACCCTCAAAGTGGTAGCCCCCATCTCCTGTTAATTCCCATTGGGGGTCCATAACTTTGCCCCACTCAAACCAAACTTCACCAAACTTGGGTGGTACCATCAGGATAGTCTCCGGATGATACCTGGACATTTTGGTGCCGCTATATTTTAAAATGTGCCCCCTGCAGACTAAAACGCAAAAAAAACACCAAAATTACCTCCCAAAAGCCCGAATACCTTGCATTCGGATTCGTACATGTTTTTTTTTAAATGCTTTATTTAGATTTCATAAACATATAATAACTATAACATTACAGTATTTTTCATTCATATGTCTTAACTGAGGGGAAAAAAGAAAAGAAAAAAGAAAGTCAGAAAGAAAAAAATCATCATCATAGAAGAATGAAAAGGAGAAAAAGAAAAAGAAAAATAATCTAACAATTTTCATCTTTCAGAAAGTCTAGTATAATCTTTAACATCATTATTTCTCAGGTTCAACAGCTGCCGTCTGTACATACTTAATTGATTTTCAAATAAAAATTACTAAACAAAATGAATGTTTTGGACAGTATATTTTTTGTTCTATATATGTGGTCCATTGGTCCCACTGTTTTTTTTATATTGTAAGTACTTTCCAGTTCGTTTCCCTGTAATTGAGCAATCTTTACTAATGCTAGCATTTTCACATGCCAATCAAATATAGTTGGAATATTGGAGGTTTTCCAATTTTTTGCAAGCACTAATCTGGCTGCTGTAGCCAGGTACTGAAATAGAAACCTTTTCTTCTTGTCTAGTATTTTGCTACACATTCCCAACAGATACAGTTCAGGTTCGCATTTTATTGGTATGTTAAGCATTCTTTGAACTTCCTTATGAATTTGTGTCCAAAACATTTTTATTCTTGGACAAGCCCACCATTGATGGAAAAATGTACCAGTTAAAGATCCACACTTCCAACATGATACCGGTTTCTTTGTAATCTTTGCTACTTGGGTCGGCGTAAGGTACCATCTAAATCTAATCTTATATACATTTTCCTTTATATAACTACTATTTGTGAATTTTAAACCCACATTCCAAATATATTCCCAATTTTCAAACATTATTGGATGGCCCAAATGTTGCGCCCAGTTTACCATATAGTCTTTTACAATTTCGTCTTCCTGTTCCAACTGTAGACATACACTATACATTCTTTTAATTAAGAAATCATCTTTCTTTATTAAATCTTGTTCTAATCTGTCAGGATTCGTACATGTTCAGGCAGGACATATTCGGCCAATTTTGGCCTGAACATGCCCAAATTCGCCCAGCTTCACGCCGAATCTGGTATTTATTGCACCCGAATCTCCAAGCCTCATTGTTTGTCCAGAACCATCTCCGGATGCTCTGTCACAGTCAATGAGGACATGCGGGCACCACTGATGTCGAAGGAAAATGGACAGCAAAAGAACAGGGCAAATAAGACCTTTGCATACGTGCATATAGTTAGTCAAGATCTTTTCTTTCAGGGTGAAAAGGGCAAGAAAGGCAGGCCACAGCTGTGCCCCAGAGGACCCAAAGGGATGCCGGGCCTCAAAGGAGGAATGGTGAGTACTTAGATATCACATTGCATCGTTTTGGGGTTCACAGAATCACCCTTACTGTTAGATGGCCATACAGCCTCTATTTGAAAACCTCCGAAGAAGGAGAGCCCGTGGCCTCCTGAGGAATCCTGTCCCACTGAGGAGCTGCTCATCAGGACATTGGTTGTGGTGGGCTTTCCGGGCTGTGCGGCTGTTGTCTGGTAGATCTTGTTCCTAACGTTTCGCCTGCTTTTCTCTGTGATACTCCTCTAAAACTGGTCCAACATGCGGTGGCCTGGCTGCTCACAGGGGGCGCCTTCCGAGAACACATCTACCCTGTGTTGTGCCGCCTGCATTGGTTACCGGTTGAATTCCGAATCATCTTCAAGGTGTGGGTATTGACCTTTAAGGCCTTACACGGCCTGGGACCCTCGTACCTTTGGGACCGCATTACCCTATATGTCCCGGGCCGACCTCTGCGTTCGGCAGAGGCCAATTTACTGGAGATCCCTGGCCCCTCAATGACGCGGCTGGCCTCCACTCAGGCCAGGGCCTTTACGGCTCTGGCCCCTGCCTGATGGAACACTCTACCACCAGTTATCCGGGCCCTGCAGGACCTTGGAGAGTTCCGCAGGGCCTGTAAGACCGAGTTGTTCCACCAGGCCTTTGGAGAGACCAGCCACTGAGAAAGCCCCAGCCCCCACCCCTTGCTCTACAGGGGTCCCTAACATCATCGGGACCCATTATTTGGGAGGGATGCATATGGGTTTGTGGGATACTGTTTTAGAATGTAGTTGTTTTAACTACCGTATTTCCCCGAATATAAGACTTATATTAATTTTTGCTCCCAAAGATGCGCTATGTCTTATTTTCAGGGGATGTCTTATTTTTCTGTGTCTGTTCGTCGGGCATGCTTCCAAACAAAAACTTTGCTATGTCTTACTTTTGGGGGATGCCTTATATTTCGCACGTCAGCAAAACCTCTACTATGTCTTATTTTTAGGGGATGTCTTATTTTCGGGGAAACAGGGTATATGTATGTTTTTATCTATGATATTGCACTGTTCACCGCCCTGAGCCCTTCAGGGATAGGGCGGTATATTAAATCAAATAATAAAAATAAATAAATAAACAAAAGATGCCAGCCACAGATGCAGGCGAAATGTTCGGAACAAGATCTACCAGACCACGGCCACACAGCCCGAAAAGCCCACAACAACCAGTTGAGTCCGGCCATGAAAGCCTTCGACATTCTTCCTAACGTGACAGCGGGGTTTTGGGGTCTCCCGGATTGTAATCTGGGAAATGTTATGACTGCTACACGGCACTGGTTCAGAAGCGTTAGGCCTCAATCGATGTCGAGGGGTACTTTTCAACAGCCCCGATTCCTTTCCAGCGAGGTGCAGAGGTTAAGAGCGGTGGACTCTAATCTGGAGAACTGAGTTCAATTCCCCACTCCCCCACGCAAGCAGCAGACTCTTATCTGGCAAACATATTTGTTCTGTGATGCCATCTTTTCAACAGGGGGAAGAAGGCCCGGTCGGTCCGAAAGGAGAAAAAGGACCCACGGGACTTTCTGTAAGTGCTCGGATCCTGGACAATACTGGGAAAGCATCCACCAAGATAAACAAGGGCAGAGAAGGCACGCTTAGAGTACATTGGGTGGGTGGGGGACTGAGGTGTTCAACAAGGGTGTCAAACTCGCGGCCCTCCAGATGTTCATGAACTACAATTCCCATCAGTCCCTCCCAACGTGAGCATTGGCTATACTGGCAAGGGCTGATGGGAATTGTAGTTCATTAATATCTGGAGGGCCGTGAGTTTGACACCTGTGTGTTACGAGGACAGAAGCAATGTGTCTGAAGTCATTCTACAGGTGTTACTGTTAGATTTATTCTGCAAAGCAAAACTGCCATTGGCAAGATAAATCTCTTCTCGCCTGCATGTGTGTATTTTACAGAAGGGTGTCAAACAGATATAGCCCAGGATCCAGAAAGTAAACCTGTGCAGAACGCTGGGTGCAGCCAGAATTCCCTGCTCTTCTCTTCTCCCACGGTAGTTCCTACAGGCCTCACTGATGATAGCCAGGGTCCCCAATATGGTGCCCACAGGCGCCAGTGTACCCGCCAGGTGTTTCCAGAAAGTGAGCAGAGCCAGGTGGGGCTTTTGCCAGGCACAGCTTTTAATTGGCCGTTGAAGATTTGATTAGCAGCACAGTGCCAATTTTTTCAAAGGAGGGCCTTGGCAGCCGCTGTCCCCCCCAATGCCTGGATCTTCCTGTGTGACTGAAGGTAAGAGTAGCAGCCATTTCTCACTAGCTCCGCCTCCTGCAGCAGCAATTTTGTAGCGGTGCCCATCACACTGTGTCAGAATTTCCAAGGTGCTCACAGGCTCAAAAAGATCAGGGACCCCTGCTCTACAGGATCTTATCAAACGGTGATGATAATTTTATCATTTAAAGCCCTAAACAGAACACTCTGTGAACGTCAATCTACTGGTGATCCCTGGCCCAAAATGTGTCCCGCTGTTTTCATTTAGGTGGAGTGCTCTGCCCATTCCTGTGTGGTGTTGTGGTTAAGAGCAGGTGAATTCTAATCTGGAGAACTGGGTTTGATTCCCCCCCTCCACCTGAGTGGCAGAGGCTTATCTGGTGAACCAGATGTGGTTCCGCACACCTACATTCCTGCTGGGTGACTTTGGGCCAGTCACAGTTCTCTCCGAACTCTCTCAGCCCCACCTACCTCACAAGGTGTCTGTTGTGGAGAGGGGAAGGGAAAGGAGCTTGCAAGCCACCTTGAGTCTCCTTACAGGAGAGAAAGGTGGGGTATAAAGCCAAACTCTTCTTCAGTAAAACCAATAAAAATCTAAATTCCCAGGTCCTGTAGGATAGAACCTGTTCTGCCAGACTGACAGGTAAGGGCAGCAACGGGATTTGTTCCATCTTGGCTGGTCTCCCTTCTTTTCACCTTATTTTATATTGTGAACTGGGGACATGAGAGGGATGTTTTTATGTTATTTTAATTGCCCCACCGTGGTTGGATTTTTAAAGGCCTCATATCGTATAGGTCAGTAGTGGTGAACCAATTGGCCATGCTGGAGGGGCTGATGGGAATTGTAGTCCATAACATCTGGAGTGCCAAAGGTTCGCCACCACGGGTATAGGTTTATATCGTGTAGGTCAGTGATGGCGAACCTTTTCGAAACCGAGTGCCCAAATTGCAACCCAAACCCCACTTATTTATCACAAAGTGCCAACCCGGCAATTTAACCTGAATGCTGAGGTTTTAGTTTAGAAAAAAACAGTTGGCTCCCTCTTCCTCCACCCGACCTACTCGAGCGGGGCCCACCCTGCTCTAGCCTCCAGCAAGTCCCGTGCAATGCTCTGTGCCTCTCTAGCATCTCTGTCTCCTCTGCGCCCCCCCCCCTTGGGCAGCAGCCACCTGGAGCACTGGCACCAGGCCCACCAGCCAAGTCCTCCCTGCTCACCGCAGTGCATGCATGTCGTGCTCAGTGGCCCAGGTCAGCCTAGATGTGTGTGTGTGTGGCGGGGGACGATCCCCCCCCCACAATGAACTCTGTTTGTGCGTGCCCACAGAGAGGGCTCCGAGTGCCACCTCTGGCACCCGTGCCATAGGTTCGCCATAACTGGTGTAGGTTTTTATTGAAATGTTGGAAGTCACTCTGAACCTGCTTTGGCGGGGAGAGCAGGTTATAAATCTAATGAACAAACAAACAAACAAATATTAGGTTTCTTTAGCTCATTGAAAATCCATCTGAACAATGAAAAGTCTCATTACTACTTGGCTGGGCATTATTGTTAACCAGTTTGCCAAGGAGTTGCATGCTTGGCGGTAGTTTACCGCTTGCTAGCTTGTATTCCTTGTTGAAAAGTGCAGATTGCCGGGAGAGCCTGGGAAAAGAGACAATTGATCAGTAGCGGGAGGAAGATGATAGACAGAAGTGCTTGAGGCAACCAGTCCCAACCAGTCAGGGAGCAAATTGATTGCCAAGGAAAACAATCATATAGACTTGTACTAGTCTACCAAGTAGTAAGCTTGCAGAGATGAAGGCTGATTACACCCAAAGTCTTTGCTGCGCCGTGGAGGCCGATGTTCGCTGGGGCGAGATTTCTCGTACAGACGTATTTTTCTGGAGCCCCGCTTTCACTTTTCACTCTCCCCGCGGCAAGTGAAATCACTTATAGCAGGATTTATATCTTGCTTCACCATTAGTGCGGTCCGAGAGAGAGAGAGAGAGAGAGAGAGAGAGAGAGAGAGAGAGAGAGAGAGAGTGTAGTATACCTGATTCCACGGCAGAAGCCCAATTGGAATCAGGGAACTTCTAGATTCCCAGCTCAAAATCTTGGGCACCATGTGGCCCTCGCTCTACCTACAAAACTAGATTATATCCCAATTTCAGGGCTAGGCCACAGCTCAAAGGGAATGTATTGACTTGGCACAGAGAAGGTCCCAGTCTCAATCTCCGACAACTCCAGTTGAAAGGATCAGAAAGCTGGGGATGTGAATGACCTCTGCCCGACACCCTGGGGAGCAGCCAGTCAGAGGAGACAATGCGGATTATGGCAGACCATAAGAACATAAGAACAAGCCAGCTGGATCAGACCAGAGTCCATCTAGTCCAGCTCTCTGCTACTCGCAGTGGCCCACCAGGTGCCTTTGGGAGCTCACAGGCAAGATGTGAAAGCAATGGCCTTCTGCTGCTGCAGAGCACCTGGTCTGCTAAGGCATTTGCAATCTCAGATCAAGGAGGATCAAGATTGGTAGCCATAGATCGACTTCTCCTCCATAAATCTCCATAAATCTGTCCATAGGTCTGACTTTAGGAAAATGTGCCTACATGAGTTCTTGATAGGGAAAGCATTTGACTGGTATAGAGAGAAGCTAATAGCTATGGCGAGGCAGTGGTCTCTGGAGAGTGGGACGGACCTGTCAGCATGACCTTTGACCCGGGGGGTGTCACACACCAATAAGGTCAACAAGGCAGAATCTACGATACGAGTCAACAAGGGGAAATTAGGAAGTCCCGTTCGCAAGAGTCTAACCTCTGCTTTTGTGCTTCCCCAACGAAGGTGGAGGAGGTGAAAGACATCGTCAGGAACGAGATGAGCGACATGCACGGTGAGAAAGCCGACACAGGCTGTCCTCATTGAGACAGGCTGCCCCCAAGACTCCGGTGGGTCAGGTAAATTGGAGCAATTTGAATGCCGGCACAGCCTTGCAAAGCAAATTTCACCCCATTAGCTGCAAATGGGGCTGTTTTGCCAAGCCGGCTGGCTAGATGAATTCCAGCTCCGACTAGACACGAAGCCCCCGACCTTTTCCCTCGGTCTGCCGGAACCTGTCTTCTGGAAGCTTTCGCGCATTTTGCCTTTGGGTTTTTTAAGTGGCAGATCCCTTAATTTATTTTTCCTGTGTCTCTGGCTTTTGACACTTCAGAGACATCGGAGGCCCAACCTCTGTTTGCAGAAACCATCTCTGTCTAAAGGTTGTCTAAGAACCGTCCTGTATCTGGACATGCACCTGCCGGAAGTCCCTTCTTGGCTCCTGTCTGCAGGAGTTCAAAGCATCATACCTGGCATGGAGAAGGCCTGCTAGCATTTTGTGCTGGTCGGTAACCATGTGATTTGCCAATGGGCAGCAAGCAGGGAAAAAACAGACAAAACTTTTCAAATAGATTCAATTCCAGAAGCACCTTAGAGACCAAGAGGATTTGGGGGGGTACGAGTTTTCAAGACTCCCTTGAGTATAAGCTTTCGAGCGAAATGCTCCTTTCCAGACTCATTCTCCGGTTGTTTCCCCATGGTCAAAATATCCTGGGCTGAGCAAGAAAAATATCCCTGTGCAGCCAAGAATTCTGCACGGTTCCCAGTCCTAAAGCAGTCTTGCCCTGTGATATTCCCCTCATCGCAGGGTATTCAAAAGCTGTCAAATTGGAGGTTCTTTTTTAAAAATCCTGGGGTGAGCCTGCTACAGCCTGCTACTGTGCGAACACCAATCGGGAACAGGACCGGTTTATTTTTCCCACCCAGCCGCCTGATCTCCCTGTCTGACGTTCATTCAAGCTGCCACTCAAAAACAACAGCCAATAAGAATGCGGGACACCGGACGTGCTCAGATATGCTTCCAAAGTAAATACAGAAGTCCCGGGCTCGTGCAAAACAAGCGGGAGTATTTCCTCCCGGTCTTCACTGGATTCCTTCAAAAAACAGGCAGCCGTGCAGACAGACACCCCGAGATAAAATAGACCCGGGTTAAAAAAAACCCCGGCGGTACACAGGTATAATTTTGCCGTGTGGAAACAACCTCTTTGTGATGAGTCCAGGGCCTTGGTAACAAATTTCTCCCTTTCCTCTTTCCAGCTTGCGCCCGTGAGTTGGAGTCGGGAGCCCCGTTGAGCATGATATGCAGAAAACATTGCGCGCTATCCCAAGGGATAAGTATGAAACTCGAATTTCTGGGATGGAGAAGCAGGGCCAGGATTGGCCTGATTCGCAACAGTTGGGTAGCGCAGGGAGAACTGTCAGTCAACTCCCCCTCCCGTCCCTGACATATCTGTGCTGGGGGATATAACGCCTTGCCTGTTTTCATGTACTCCGTTCTGATAATATAAGTCAACATCTTTCCGATGCCTGCCACCAATGAATCAGAATTCTGCTTTCGAAGTATTGATTCTTTCACTGAGCGAGTTTGGGGGGGGGGGGGTGACAGAGAGAAGCAGAAGTAGTTTGACATTTCCTTCTGCAGACCTTTCCTCGGGGGGTCTCTCTTTCAAGTAGCTTTCGAGATCTGACAAGACTGGGCTATACCATACCACCTCCCCTTCCCTTCATGTACACAAAACTCTTTTATTTCTTTTCCTTTCATGTAGGCAAAAACTTTGACGTGGCAAACCAATCTGCAGATCCCAGCGTCGATGATCTAGCGGATCCCAGGAAAAGGGGGAAAAGGGCTCCAGTCTCCAAAAATCTGAGGACGACAAAACTATTCAACGGCGTAGAGAATGGGAACAAATCAGAGATGCTTCTTAGAGAACCGGCTCCCTCCATTCCAAGTAATTCTTCTTCGTATGTTATTGATCAATCAGTTGCTGTCATTTTTCATATCAATTGGCCAATCATGATATTGTTGAAGGCTTTCGCAGCCAGAATCGATTGGCAGTTGTGGGTTTTCTAGGTTGTGTTGATGTGGTCTGGTGGTTTTAGCTCCGAATGTTTGCTTCTGAAGTTGTCAGCCACAGATGTGGACAAAATGTTAAGAGCTAAAACCACCAGACCGTGGCCACACAGCTTAGAAAATCCACAACAGCCAATTGGTCAGTCACTTTATAAAAACTAGCAGTTTCATTTGACACAAATTCCTTATTTTTTGTTTCAGGCACATTTCTGCTTTTCTCATCTTTCTTGACTCCTTTCTCTTTTATATTTTTCTATGCATAACAGAGGGGTCGATCTCTTCAGAATGTTGTAAGCCTGCAAGACACAACAATCGTAAAAACAAAATAGATTTATAATTCAATAGGCTGTAGCCAGGTGCATTGTGAAAACTGGTTAAGCGTTCTTCAAATGATTTAATCTGCTCTAGCTCTGTTTCAAGTACACGAAGAAGAAGAGGAGGAGGAGGAGGAGGAGGAGGAGGAGGAGTGGTTTGGATTTATATCCCCCCTTTCTCACCTGCAGGAGTCTCAAAGGGGCTTACAAATTCCTTGCCCTTCCCCCTCACAACAAACACCCTGTGAGGTAGGTGGGGCTGAGAGAGCTCCGAGAAGCTGTGACTAGCCCAAGGTCACCCAGCTGGCGTGTGTGGGAGTGCACAGGCTAATCTGAATTCCCCAGATAAGCCTCCACAGCTCAGGCGGCAGAGCTGGGAATCAAACCTGGCTCCTCCAGATTAGATACACGAGCTCTTAACCTCCTACGCCACTGCTGCGAGAAGTGATGTTCGCACAGCTGCTTCAGCGAGGCAAGGGAAAACAGGCAGAGTCATTGCAGAGACGAGGAGAGTTTGGAGCACTGAGAGCAACAGCAGGGGAGAAGTGAAGGTCACAAGCAGGGGCACAAATGGTAAATGAGGGCAGAGAGATAGGACAACAGCAGTCTGCCTCGTGACTCACTGCACTCCCTCCTTGCATTGACACAAATGGTAGCCAGGATCAGTCCCACACAGTACCTTTTTTTTTTTACGACGTTCCAGGTCGTTTACATCAATCCTGCAGGCATGTTGGACATGGTGCATTTTGACTCAGGTGTGGTTGTGGGAGGTGAGCGTGGGAAACCCATGAAGCGCTGAGAAAAAACAACAGGAAGTTAAGGCTAATGGTGGCGCACTCCCACAACTGATGCACGAACTGACGTCCTCCTGACGCAACGGATTGTTGACACCCCAGCATTATGATTGCAAGCTGCCATGGCCCTGACCCACTTACTGCTTGGATCCACACGTGGGCATTATGAACAGCCTCTCGTTTAGAGTCCGGAAGAAAGAGGGGCAACTTTAGGATAGGGAGCCAGCTGTCAGTGGGGGGATCCAAAAATTTTAGTAACAGGTTCCCATGGTGGTGGGATTCAAACTGTGGCGTAGCGCCAATGGGGCTGGGCGGGGCACAGCGGGGGCGTGGCCGGGCATTCTGGGGGTGGGGCATTGCTGGGCGAGGCTGTGGCAAGGACGCAGCCACTGCGCCAGATCCTTGGTGAGGGAAAGCGAATGCCGCGCATGGCGCGAGCTGCCACCCTTTTCCAGTAGCACCTCCTGCTAGACTGCTTCAAGTTCTGCGCGCTACTGCTGAGAGGAGGGGCGTCACTAAGGCAAAAATCACGTGGCAAAATCACCAGTTAGTCACCCCCTCTCGGCACACACAAATAACTAGTAACCTACTCTCGGGAACCTGCGAGAACCTGCTGGATCCCACCTCTGCCAGCTGTCCTTGGAGAGAAACTGTGGCTCAGTGGTGGAGCCTTTGCTTCGCACGCAGAAGGACCCCGGTTCAGTCCCCAGTAACTCCAGTTAAAAGGATCAGGCCCTGACCTGGATGGGCCAGGTGAGCCTGATCTGGTCAGAACTCAGAAGCTGCTTAGTACTTGGATGGGAGGCACCAAGGAAGATGCAGAGGAAAGCAATGGCAAACCACCTCTGTCAGACTTTGGCCTTGAAAACACTGCTGGGTGTTAAGAACATAAGAACAAGCCTGCTGGATCAGACCAGAGTCCATCTAGTCCAGCTCTCTGCTACTCGCAGTGGCCCACCAGGTGCCTTTGGGAGCTCACGTGCAGGAGGTGAAAGCAAGGGCCTTCTGCTGCTGCTGCTCCCGAGCACCTGGTCTGCTAAGGCATTTGCAATCTCAGATCAAGGAGGATCAAGATTGGGAGCCATAGATCGACTTCTCCTCCATAAATCTGTCCAAGCTCCTTTTAAAGCTACCCAGGTGAGTGGCCATCACCACCTCCTGTGGCAGCATATTCCAAACACCGATCACACGTTGTGTGAAGAAGTGTTTCCTTTTATTAGTCCTAATTCTTCCCCCCAGCATTTTCAATGAATGCCCCCTGGTTCTAGTATTGTGAGAAAGAGAGAAAAATTTCTCTCTGCCAACATTTTCTACCCCATTAGAACTCCCTGGACTGTTCAGGGAAAGCATTTCTATTTTAGCAGAAGTCTTTATTCAGAAACAGCAGTTCAGGTAACATAGACCACCAGACAATTATTGACAGGAGGTGGTGATGGCCACTAACCTGGATAGCTTTAAAAGGGGCTTGGACAGATTGATGGAGGAGAAGTCGATCTATGGCTACCAATCTTGATCCTCCTTGATCTCAGATTGCAAATGCCTTACCAGACCAGGTGCTCAGGAGCCGCAGCAGCAGAAGGCCATTGCTTTCACATCCTGCACGTGAGCTCCCAAAGGCACCTGGTGGGCCACTGCGAGTAGCAGAGAGCTGGACTAGATGGACTCTGGTCTGATCCAGCTGGCTTGTTCTTATGTTCTTAACACCCAGCAGTGTTTTCAAGGCCAGAGTCTGACAGAGGTGGCTCGCCATTGCCTTCCTCTGGACTAGATGGACTCTGGTCTGATCCAGCAGGCTAGTTCTTATGTTCTTATGTTCTTATGTTCAGGGTGTAAATCCAAATTCTTGTTGTTGCTGTTGTTCACAGCTCAGCCCCTTCCGCACATGCAGAATAACGCACTTTCAATCCACTTCCACAATGGTTTGCAAGTGGATTTTGTTATTCCACACAGCTGCAATCTAGCGGCAAAGTGCATCGAAAGTGGAGTGAAAGTGCGTTATTCTGCATATGCGGAAGGGGCCAAAATCTTTTCACAGCTAAGACCTAGTTCTCCCAAATAACCTGTTTCTCTGTTGGGTATTGTACTGGACCACAAGAATGGGCTGTTTATGTGACTGAATAATCTCTCATACAAAAACATTCCACGAACATAGAAAGCTATCATGACAGTGGAAAGAGTTCTAAATTTGCTTGATACACTAGTTTTCAACTTGTAGGGGTTTTTTGTTCATTAGAGAAAAGCATTAAATCATGTCACGGGTGTGGGGACATGATAGAGGTTTATCAAATCATTTCAGGGTAGAGAGAGTAGGATCAAAAAAAATTCGACATCTCGCAAAATACTAGAACTCATCGGCATCCAATGAAGTTGATAGATGCTAGAATCAATATGGACAAAAGGAAATCTTTTTGTCACTGAACAAGTGGTTTACACAGTGGCGTATCTAGGCAAACTGGAGCCCTGGGGAAAACCTGAGTTTGATGCCCCCCCCCCCCCAATGGGCGGCCACCCTCCCCCACCATGACCAAACAATGATTTTTTCCACCCGGTCGTTTCGAAGTCACCATCACATTATAGAACATGTCCCAACTCACAAATCTGAACACAGCAATGGGCCATGCCACACAGCAGAAATAATTTTTTAAAACATTTTCAAAATGCTTTCAAAATGTTTTATTACTGCTATGGAAACATTTTATGGTGTTGTATCCAGTCCCCCCAATTGGGGGAAACAGCATCACTTTCAATGTTATTTAAACTGGGGACCCCAGATTCTCCCTTTAAATCCATGCCAAAGGGGGTGGATTTAATAATAATAACCTTTATTAGGCTTTGAGAGAATAAAAGCAAGCAAGCAAGCATTGGCAGGAAGGGGGTGGATTTAAAAGGAGAATCTGGGGAAATTTAGGGGGTACCTGCTGTCAGGGGTGCAATTATTAAGATAGCAGCACCAAAATTTCAGAGTATCTTCATGAGACCCTACTGATGATACCACCCAGGTTTGGTGAAGTTTGGTTCAGGGGGTCCAAAGTTATGGACCCTCAAAGGTGTAGCCCCATCTCCTATTAGCTCCCATTGGAAACAATGGGGATGGGGCACTCCCTTTAGGAGCCCATAACTTTGGACTCCCTAAACCAAACCTCACCAAACCTGGGTAGTGTCATCAGGAGAGTCTCCCAAAACATCCCTGAAATTTTGGTGCTGCAAGCCTAAAAACTGCACCCTCTGCAGGCCAAAAACGGAAAAAACACTGAAAATACAAAAGCCCACAAACGAACCTGCATTTTTGGTGCCCACCACAAGGAGGCGCCCTGGGCAACTGCCCACTTTGCCCAATGGGAGGAACACCTCTGGGTTTACACAGGGAATTCCTGCCAGAGGATATAGTGATGGCCACAGGCATACACAGTTTTAAAACAGAATTAGACAGATTTGTGGAGGGCAGGTTCATTTGTGGCCACTAGTCGTGGCGACTGAAGAGAAGATGAAGAGTTCGGATTTATATCCTGCTTTGTTCAACTGTAATGAGTCTCAAGGTGGCTTACAAACTCCTTTCCCTTCCTCTCCCCTCAACAGACACCTTGCGAGTAGGTGGGGCTGAGAGAGTTTGGAGAGGACTGTAACCAATCCAAGGTCACCCATCAGGTTTCAGGTGGAAGAGCAGGGAAACAAATCCAGTTCACCAGATAAGAGTATGCCGCTCTTGTGGAGCAGTGAGGAATCAAATCCAGTTCTCCAGATTAGAGGTCACTGCTCTTAAGGAGCAGCAGTGGCATAGGAGGTTCAGAGCTCGTGTATCTAATCTGGAGGAACCGGGTTTGATTCCCAGCTCTGCCGCCTGAGCTGTGGAGGCTTATCTGGGGAATTCAGATTAGCCTGTACACTCCCACACACGCCAGCTGGGTGACCTTGGGCCTAGTCGCTTGAAAAGCTTCTCAAGAGCTCTCTCAGCTCCCACCTACCTCACGAGGGTGTTTGTTGTGAGGGGGGAAGGGCAAGGAGATTGTAAGCCCCTTTGAGTCTCCTGCAGGAGAGAAAGGGGGGGATATAAATCCAAACTCTTCTTCTTCTTCTTAATCACTACACCAGGCTGGAAACTCCACATTCAGAGGCAGTCAACCTTTGAATCCCAGTTCCAGGATGCAACATAAAGGGAAGACGTTGAACTCTAGGCCCTGTTGTTGGACCCCAGAAGCCACTGTGGGAGACAGGATACTGGACTAGATGGACCCTCACTGGTCTGATACAGCAGGACTGTTCTTACATTTATGTTCCCCCACCCCCCCGAAGACTGAGGTGGCTGAGCCCTAACCAGTTTACCCTCTCACCAACTACTTGTGAGGCCTGCCCCTTCCCACACCAAACTGGACTGCGAAATAAACCGTGTTTCTTTTCCTTTCTGCTCAAAACTGAAGGGGGTCACACATAATCAGAAGAAGCGTGGGGAACTGGATGCTCCGGATGAACGCCTCCGCTTTATGCTAAGCGAAACAGTGTGAACCCCGGTGTTGCCTTCACACACGACAGGATCGCTCCAGCGGGCAATCCCATTACCATCCGAGGAGCGGGCACGGGAGCACGTCCATATCCTTCGCTGGGGGAAGATCGTGGAAAGCTGATCTAAATACTGACAGGGCTCCTCGTCGCCACTCTAGGGACAGCTGGTCTCGATTCTCTCCCTCGTTTCTCTTTCATCCTTCTCTACGAATCCCCGCTCTGTCACTCATCGACAATCTCCCCACCAACTCACTCGCCAGGGCTTCACTTTGCCTCTGACTAATGCCCAACTTTTTTGCCCGAGTGGACAAAAGCCATTAAGTCTCCTTTTTATTGCCGCTGATCCTTCCGCCACCCCACAATTGTTTCCGTGGCTTCTTTATCAAGAGCTTCTCATACGAGGGGGGAAATGATGTCTGCCCGTTACTGATCAATATTTAAATCGCCGCTAATCTATTTGTGTGCCCTCATTAACCACGCGTTTCCACTCGCTTCCCCGGCAGCGGCTCAGAGGAATAAGCTGGTAATGGGACCGTCTCGGCACCGGCAGTCACGAGCCCGGGGCCCATTACAAGGTGGAAAGTGCTGAATTAAATGGCATTTAAGAGAGTCACTTTCGCTGGCGAGGGTTACTTTTTATCACCAGGCTCACGAAGAGACGCCTGAGCAGGCGGACAGTTATCAACCAGTTTAGCGAAAATCCCTCCGGGAAGAAAATCGAACTTTCGGCCCCTGTTTAAATAAACTCGCCGAAAAGTCCAAAGATCTGCCAGCTCAGACACGCTTTTCACATGAGTGTCGGGATCCCCTCTGTAGTATAAGGAACCATTTGAGGAGGTGGCTTATACAAGAATTCTCCTGAAGAATTATTCTTTCAACTGCTTCTTAGGTTCTCACTAGGAGCTCTAAGTGCAAATGTCAAGTTTGAAGAAGAAGAAGAATTTGGATTTATATCCCCCCTTTCTCTCCTGTAGGAGACTCAAAGGGGCTTACAATCTCCTTGCCCTTCCCCCCTCACAACAAACACCCTGTGAGGTAGGTGGGGCTGAGAGAGCTCCGAGAAGCTGTGACTAGCCCAAGGTCACCCAGCTGGCGTGTGTGGGAGTGTACAGGCAAATCTGAATTCCCCAGATAAGCCTCCACAGCTCAGGCGGCAGAGCGGGGAATCAAACCCGGTTCCTCCAGATCAGAGTGCACCTGCTCTTAGCCACTGCTCTTAGCCACTACGCCACTGCTGCTCCCAGTGATGTCTGTTTTATTTCTTCCAGGCGAATTCTGATCCAGAGAGTACCTGGTTCAAATCTTACCCTCAGTAGCTCAGTTACAAATGATGGGGGGGGGTGTCTTGTGTTTCCTATTAGATCCTTGTATCCTGCCCATGGACGAGGGCTTCTGCCTCCACTACACGGTGCTCTGGTATTACCACCGAAAAGCAAACAATTGCCGGCCGTTCATCTTCGGGGGCTGCGGTGGGAACGCAAACCAGTTTCCTTCCAAACGGAAGTGCGAATTGTGGTGCAAGAAGGCGGCAGGCAGTAATGGTGGGATGAATGTTTCAACCGGAGGAGATAGAAAGATGCGGGAAAAGTGGGGGGAGGAAGGAGCCGCCCCCCGTTCAATTTCACTTATGTCTAGGGTCGACTGGTCTTCTCATGTGGGGTGGGGACCTTCTACTGGGAATTGTTAGCAGCCGCCACCACTCTGAATGGCAGTAGAAATTTCTTTCTAAATGTCTGAGTCATCTGCACCGTGGTATTATTTCTAGGGAAAAACAGAAAGTGGTGTTTGCATAGCTGTTATTCCACACACATGCAAAATATTTTGCATTGCAAGGAAATGACTGGTTTACGCCACTGGCGCAAGATGTACAACTTGTCTTGGGTTTCACCTCCTCAAGACGCAAGTGAGCAAGTTTAAGGAATCTCACAGAGCAGCTCTGGGAATGACGTAGTGGCGTAGGAGGTTAAGAGCTCGTGTATCTAATCTGGAGGAACCGGGTTTGATTCCCAGCTCTGCCGCCTGAGCTGTGGAGGCTTATCTGGGGAATTCAGATTAGCCTGTACACTCCCACACACGCCAGCTGGGTGACCTTGGGCTGAGATCACAGCTTCTCGGAGCTCTCTCAGCCCCACCCACCTCACAGGGTGTTTGTTGTGAGGGGGGAAGGGAAAGAAGATTGTCAGCCCCTTTGAGTCTCCTACAGGAGAGAAAGGGGGGATATAAATCCAAACTCTTCTTCTTCTTCTTCTTCTTCCCCTTGTGCTGGCTTAACACAAACCCTTCTCTGTCTTTTCTCTGTTCCTTGTTTATGGAAATCTGCAGGAAGCTGACCCAGTTGCAGAAGCGGAACTTCTGTGGGAAGAAGGGAAGAGCCTCGCCATTTCCAAGACAGAACAGTGAAATGACTCAGCATAAGCAGGATTTCTGCCACAGCGATGAAAGAAACATGACCCATGAAAGTTAACCCATTGGTCAGGGGGTGATCTGACTTCCTTGGTTTGTGTAGCATCTGTCCCACTAATGAAACCTTGGCACAAGCCCGCAGATCAGACTGACCAAGAGAGGTACCAGCAATTCTTTTCAACAGAGAGGTACAATAGTGTTTCCTAATTAAAATCGACTAGCAGGCAAGTAGGTTTTAATCTGCGCTAGTGTAACCTCTTTCTGTGGGTTCTGTGGGGCAGAACTTGGAATGAGTGTTCAACCACAATTTTTAAAAACAAAATGGCTTTACTTTCTTAACATATAACATCAAACCTCAACATTTAACATCACACTTCAAGGTCCTGTTCAGGTTGCATTTTCAAGTCCTTCTATTTACAGTCTACTGATGATACTGCCGAGTCCAATTCTTCTTTGCAAGTGGGTTGGCTCCTGAAGACTCCAAGGGCTTGATGAACAGGATTCAACACGATGAAGGTTTCCAGGAGAACTCTCACCCATTGCAACCACAAAAACCCTGAAACAATAAACTCCAATGTTTACAACATAGCAAAAACAAACAACTACCTTCCCAGTAGTTCCCAACAACATTGCAGTTACCTTAACAAGGTGTTAAGGGCTTATACAAACCAAGGTCCGAGTCTGGTAGCCTTGTCTCCTCCAAACTACATGAGGTCTGCAGCCTCTTGCTGCTTTGAGTCTCCACCCCTTACTGGGTCAACCCATTCTGAGCATGAGGGTTACACTAGCAACTACATATAATGACTTCGGATGAACCCAAGTAAATTGTTGATATACACAACTGAACGTGGCCCAATTGGAGCAATGTTTGATGTTGATACTCAGACGATGAGTTCGGAACAGAGGGGCAAAAAGAGCCAAGGACCCTTGAAGAGCCAGCTAATTCTGGCAAATTTTGGTAGGAGCCTTCTATTTTATTTTATTTTCTATTTTATTTTTTAAGTCTATATCCCATTTCTCTGCCTGCACAAGGGCCACGGAGGCGGCTAACAAATCAAAATATGTATGATAAAATTACATCTTAACACCATTAAAATCTAGCACACGCACACACGTACCCCAAGATGAGGGTCATAGGATGAGATGGAATGAGGGTTGGGATTTGTTGAACCCTCACCGTTCTGCATGGCTTTGCAAATTAGAACTGACCCATCCGTGTACTATTATTAGGCCTTTAAAGTAAAAAAAAAGACAGGCACTCACTCAACCTGTGTTCTTTTTTCCCCTTTAAGGGCTATGATTCTAATAAGTATAGGGAAGTCAATTGTGATAGACAAAACCATACAGGATGGAAAGAGTTGACCTCCTTCCACCCACCCCCCAGAATAACCTCAATCTGAATTCAGGCCCCACTTACCCACAACCACCCTTTGAAAACTACTAGCAAGATCCCATCTTGGATCTCTTTGGCGTCTGATCAACTTGGTTGTGTCTGTCTCCAACGAAAATGAGACCGACTGCCCACCCCATGAGTGGAATTTATTTGCAACTGCTAATTGTTCTTCATATGTAATGTGGTAGTTTCTATTAAAAACAGATTCAACAGTGTCTTCATTAACTGTGCCTCTGAAAACGCCCCGCGCCATTACTTTGCCTGCTTCCCGTGACCACCTCTGTTTCTTGCTAGGATCCAAGACCCGCTTCCAATATCGGGGTAGGGGCTAGAGAGCGGGAATGACAGCTGACCTCTGGCCCAGATGACAGAGTTCAGTATGCCTGGAGGGAATGGCTCCTTTGGAAAGGGGACTCTATGGGATAACACCCCAAAGAGGTCATTCCCCTCTTTAACCCAATCAGTATGACTCAGAAACGGACGCAATCCCACCTCGCAACACAAAGCAGAAGATGAGAATTGAGAGGTATCACTTTGGCTGGGGGGGGTTTTTTTTGGTACTCTACAGTGAAAGCACCGGCTAAGTTCCACCCCAGAACAGACATTTTTTGTGTGTGATGATAGATCTCTCCTCTCCTGGGACAGACATTCTGTGTGGGCTAAAAGGCTCACTTCTCTTCTCTGCTCTCATGCTCTGGGACTAACATTTTGTGTGTACCAAGAGGCTCTCTCCTCCTCTCCTTCCCCTTCCTCCCCTCCCCTCCCCTCCCCTCTCCATTCCCCTCCACTCCTTCCCTCTCCCCTCCCCTCCTCTCCTCCTCTCTCCATTCCTCTCCCTTCCTCTCCATTCCTCCTGTCCACTCCTCCCCCTCTCCCCCAGTCTCCATTGTTCCCCTTCTCTCCTCTCCACTCTTCTCCCCTCCTCTCCATTCCTTCCCTCACCTCCCCTCCCCTCCGTCTATCCTCTCCACTCCTCTACCCCCCACTCCTGCTCTCCTCCTCTCCTCTCCCCTCCCCTCCACTCATCCCCCTCTCCCCTCCCCTACTCCACTGCTCCCCTCCTCTCCTCTCCACTTCTCCCCTCCCCTCTCCCAGTCCTCCTCCCTCCTCCACCCTCTTTCTCCACCCTGCCCCACCGCCTCCCTCCCTCCCCCCCTCCCCCTCCCCCTCCTTTCTCCCCACTCCACCCAATCTCCCTCTCCACTTCTTTCTTCCCCTCCCCTCTCCATTCCATTCCATTCCCCTCCACTCCTTCCCTCTCCCCCCCCCCCCCCCCCCCTCCCTCTCCCTCTGTCTCTCCACACATTCCTCTCCCTTCCTCCACCCTCCCCCCTCCCCAGTCCATTTTCGTTCCCCTCTCCCTCCATTCCCCCTCACCCTCCCTCCCTCCCATTTCCATCCTTCCTTAATCTCTACCCCCCACCCTGCCCCTCCTCCCTCCCCCCCTCCCCCTCCATCCATCCCCCCCCCTCCCCCTCTACCCACCCCCCTCCCTCCCTCCACCCTCCCCCACCTCTCTCCTCCCCCTCCCCTCCCCTCCTCTCCTCTCCACTCCTCCTCTCCAGTCCAGTCCTCTCCTCTCCTCCCGCTCCACTCCCCTTCTCTCCACTGCTGCCCTAATCGCCTCCTCTCCTCTCCTCTCCACTCTTCTCCTCTACTCCACTCCACTGCTCCTCTCTCTACTTCTCTTTCCTCCCTTCCCCTCCTCCTCTCTCTCCTCTCCTCCCCTGCCAGGCCTGTAGCCACAGCGGTATAAAAGCAGGCTGGGCCCCATCAATCATTTGTCATGCCCCTTCAGCACTTCGGTTGGTATGAAATCCATCACATGTCTTTCAAGTGAAAATTCTCCATGTAAAATAAGGAAGGAGCTGAGGTTTAAAAAAAGATGTTAATCCTATCCTAAATCTTCCAAATGTGAATTTCCTATGCATCTGGTTAGAACTGAATTAGCAGTTAGCATGGCTGAAGTGTCCTAATTTTAAAAGCCTGAGGGGTAACAGAGGATGTGTACTTTTCTAATTTTTGTAATCCTAGTCGTATTGCATTACTTATTAGATCTCTCATGCAATTCAATTGTGTTGCTTACGCCATGTATCCACCTTGAGTCTCAGGTACAAAATTGGTAAATGAATAATAAAACACAAATAAATAACAATAAAGGAAATGAATATTGATGGCCTGGCCACCATTGTACCCATATGCCCACCCCCACCCCTTAATGAAATTTTTCTGGCTACTGGCCTACCCTGCCCTTTCCTCTCCTCTCCACCCTGGGACTAGCATTTTGTGCGTCCCAAGAGGCTCCTTTCTCTAATTTTCTCTTCCCTTACCCTTCCCGTGGCATACCAGGTGCTGCTATTCCAGTGGTGGCGAACCTATGGCACTGGTGCCAGAGGTGGCACTCAGAGCCCTTTCTGTGGGCACGCGTACACAGAGTTCATCATGTGGGGGGCGGAAAATCACACACCCACACACACACACATCTAGGCTGGCCTGGGCACGATCCTTTACCTGGGAGTAAGCTCGGTTGCTGGCAATGGGGCTTGCTTCTGAGTAAACCCTCCTAGGGTCGTGATTCACCCATTCGAAGTGTTGCACGGTTGCTTCACCAAGCTTACTCCAGAGTAACACGAGCCTTGGAGCCAACTGTTTTTTCTAAAAATCTCAGTATTCAGGCTAAATTGCCGGGTTGGCACTTTGCGATAAATAAGTGGGTTTTCGGTTGCAGTTTGGGCACTCGGTCTCGAAAAGGTTCGCCATCACTGCGCTATTCTGTACCTGATTGTGGCATTGACCCCTGGGGAACTCCTTTGAACATAGAAAACTGTTGTGTTAGAAAGTTAGAGTGAACCTCTTCTCCTTGACACAGGGGTGTAGCTAGGGTAAATGGAGCCCGGGGCAAAATCTGAGTTTTGCGCCCCCCCCCCCCCATTTGGGCAGCATCCCTCCCCCACCACGACCAAACAACATTTTTTGCACCAGGTCATCTCAAAGTCACCATTGCATTATAGAACATGCCCCAACACACAAATCTGAACACACCCAGGGCTCCCTAGTTTAAACAACATTGAAAGTGATGCTATTTTTTGAAGGCGGGGAATCCACCCTGAAACAGCATCACTTTTAATGTTTAAACTTTTAATGTTTAAACTACAGAGCCCAGATTCTCCTTTTAAATCCACCTTAAGGGGATACTCTGGGCTCCCTAGTTTAAAAAATATTGAAAGTGATGCTGTTTCAGGGTAGATTCCCCACCCCAAACTGCATCATTTTCAATGTTGGTTATTGTGGGTTTTCTGGGCTGTGTGGTCGTGGTCTGGTGTATCTTGTTCCTAATGTTTCACCTGCATCTGTGGCTGGCATTTTCAGAGGTGTATCACAGAGAGAAGTCTATTATACACTGTGTCCAGCCTTCTCTTATAACAGACTTCTCTCTGTGATACACTTCTGAAGATGCCAGCCACAGATGCAGGCGAAATGTTAGGAACAAGATCTATCAGACCATGGCTACACAGCCTGTAAAACTCACAACTACCAGTTGAATCTGGTTTTTGAAAGCCTTCAACAATACTTTTAATGTTTTTTTTTTAATCTAGGGAGCCCAGATTCTCCCTTTAAATCCACTCCAAAGGAGGTGGATTTAAAGAGAGAACCTGGGGAAAATTTGAGGGTGCCTGTTAAGGGAGCAATGTTTAAGCTAACAGTACCAAACTTTTAGGCTATCTTCAGAAGACTCTCCTGATTAAACCACCCAGGTTTAGTGAAGTTTGGTTCAGGAAGCCCAAAGTTATGGACCCTCAAAAGGGTAGCCCCATCTACCATTAGCTCCCATTGGAAACAATGGAGGATGGAGCACCCCTTTTGGGGGTCCATAACTTTGGACCCCCTGAACCAACCTTCACCAAACCTGGGTGGTATCAGCAGGAGACTATCCTTATGATACCACCTAGGTTTAGTGAAGTTTGATTCAGGGGATCCAAAGTTATGGACCCTCAAAATGGTAGCCCCGTTTACTATTAGCTCCCATTGGAAATAATGGAGTATGGGGTCACCCATTTTGGGGGTCCATAGCTTTGGACCCCCTGAACCAAACTGCACCAAACTTGGCTGGTATCATCAGGAGAGTCACCTGACAATAGTCTGAAAGTTTGGTGCTGCTAGCCTAAAAACTGCGCCCCCTGCAGGCCAAACATGGGAAAAACCCTGAAAAATAGAAAAAGCCACTAACGAACCTGCAATTTTTGCGCCCACCACAAGGTGGCGCCCGGGGCACTTGTCCCCGGATGTCCCCATGGTAGCTACGCCTCTGCCTTGACATCCTAGATTTCTTTGAGCAGATTTTCCCCCTCTGAAGAACTGAATCACGCAAACCTCATGAGTCATACAAATCCCACTACACCATTTAGATTTTCATAGCTGCGTCCTTACAAGGCACAGGTGTTAGGAACGGCACAAGAGACTCTTGTTTTTATGCGCGAGGGTCTATTCATCGCGCAGCAATCTGACGAGATGGACAACACGGAGAACCCGGTATAACCTGCTGGACAAGAAATCTGTCCTAATATGAAATGTTTATTGCATTGATTTACTATCTCGACGGATAGGGCAGGGCTGAATTATTACGGGAAGGCGTCTTCTGGAGCCTCCATTACCATGTTTCGTTGGAAATGTCAGAGCACTGTAATTGAGTTTCTCTGGCTTATTTGATTGCTCGATAGAAGATGACGTGAAGGACCGGAGCGAGCAAAACAGAGGGCGCGTCGCTTATATGGACCTCCGGGCAAAGAGAGGGAGGCTTTTCGCCAGAGCGGGTTTGGATTCCATTACTGTTCCGTTGCCTTTTGAAAATGGAGAGCAAAGCACGCCGGCCCTCGCTTGCCCAAAGGCAGGCTGACTAAAGCACGGAGAATCGATTCACCGTCCTTTTGCACAAGTGGTCTAAACCTACACTTAAGGGGGACTTCTCAAAGTTTTGATTAGATCTTTTGTTGGTTGCCTCCTTGTCCCTGGAGGTATTTTTGTGACCTTTCCTGCAAAGCTTTAACACTGTGATCCTAAACACTCGCACAATCTAGAAAGTGCTATTTTCAACTGCAGCGGATTACTCACTCAGGCTGTTCCCCGCCCTCACCGTACTCTGGTGCGAAAAGCCACAGAGGCCCCTTCCGCACATGCAGAATAACGCACTTTCAATCCACTTTCAGTGCACTTTGAAGCTGTGCGGAATAGCAAAATCCACTTGCTTTTCTGAAGAGAAAAAGAAGAAGAGTTTGGATTTCTTTCCCCCCTTTCTCTCCTGCAGGAGACTCAAAGGGGCTGACAATCTCCTTGCCCTTTCCCCCTCACAACAAACACCCTGTGAGGTAGGTGGGGCTGAGAGAGCTCCGAAGAACTGTGACTAGCCCAAGGTCACCCAGCTGGTGTGTGTGGGAGTGCACAGGCTAATCTGAATCCCCCAGATAAGCCTCCACAGCTCAGGCGGCAGAGCTGGGAATCAAACCCAGTTCCTCCAGATTAGATACACAAGCTCTTAACCTCCTATGCCACTGCTGCTCCCTTCTGACTTTCTCTCTACACGTTCTGGCTATTTGTTTGAATTCCTCTTTGGTGATTTCCCCCTTTTTCCCTTTCTTGTACAAATCTCTTTTAAATCTCAGCTTAGTTGAAAGTCCTTTAGACCGCCATCCTGGTTTCCTTAGACACCTCCCATTTTTCCTCCTCATTGAGACAGTTTGTGCCAAATTGTGCCTTCAAGACCTCACTTTTAAGAAACTCCCATCATGCACTCCTTTTAGTATTATTAACCATGAGATTACACCTAGTAGTCTATTAAGTTTACTACAATCAGCTTTGTAGTAGCAGTGGCGTAGGAGGTTAAGAGCTTGTGTAGCTAATCTGGAGGAACCGGGTTTGATTCCCCGCTCTGCCGACTGAGCTGTGGAGGCTTATCTGGGGAATTCAGATTAGCCTGTGCGCTCCCACACATGCCAGCTGGGTGACCTTGGGCTAGTCACAGCTTTTCGGAGCTCTCTTAGCCCCACCTACCTCACAGGGTGTTTGTTGTGAGAGTGGAAGGGCAAGGAGATTGTAAGCCCCTTTGAGTCTCCTGCAGGAGAGAAAGAGGGGATATAAATCCAAACTCTTTTCTTCTTCTTTCTTAAAGTCTAGAATGCATGTCTGACTATTCTGGGCATCCTCTTTTCACTGCATAACAAACTCCAGGAGAACATGGTCACTCCCACCTAAGGATCCTGCCACTTCCATCTCATAAATCAGGTCCTCATTGTTGGTTAGGAGCAGATCTAAAATAGTCAATTCCTTCCTTGCCTCTTCCACCTTCTGAACCATGAAACTGAGGAATTTGTTGGACCTTAGTCTCGACAGAGTTTGACTCCCAACAAACATCAGGATAATTGAAATCTCTCCCATTACTACTACTTCTTTCCTTTCTGAAATGGTCCATCTATTCCTTGAAGGCATCATCCAACGCTTCAGTCTCGCTTGAGGGTCTGTAATAGATCACGTTTCTCTCTCCCTTAATTTTTACCCACATGCTCTCAACCTGGTTCCCAAGATGTAAGTCATCGCCCTGCTCACAGGTGTAATCATCCCTGATGTATAACGCTCCTCCTCCTTTCCTAGTCTATTTCTTTCCTGGTCTATTTCTCTGAAATATACCCCTCAATCATGAGACCCATCCCACCAGGTTTCAGTGCTGCCTATTATTGTCATATTTCCTTTGCTGTGTTAGGAATTCAAGTTCACCTTGTTTATTTACCATGCTCTGTGCATTAGTGTGGAGACGTCTAAAGTCACGGTTCATTCCCCCTGGCTGCTTGTTTAAGGTTTTTTTCCGTCCCACAGTTGGATTCCTTATCTGTTTGCTCAGTTTCTCTATAACCTTCGGACTGTTATCTCTAACACTTGTGCCCACTTGAATACTGTCTCCCTCCCCCACTGGTGTAGTGGTGGGTTAGGATCCTGGGCAACCTCGGCTTGAATCCCTCCTTCTACAAGGAAGGTGAGCTTGGGTTCGTCACAAATTTCAGCCTGGCCTATCTCGCAGGGTTGTTGTGATAAACTGGAGAGGGAAGGACAGTGTTCTAATAGCCACTTCAAATCTTGACAGGGGAGAAAAGGGGGTTCTAAATTAAAGCAATGCAAATCTAATGCAGGCTTGCATGAAAAGATGAAACTTGCCAGCCTCCTTAACTATTGATCCCTGTCCAGAGGCATACCAGGGGGAAATGGTGCCAGGGGCAACACCTGGTCAGCCCCCCCGGTGCCCCACTTACTTTAGCCAGCAGAGGAGGGCAGCAGCAGTCCTGGGCAGCCTGGCGGGGCTGGGCTGAGGGGCGCCTGGCACGCCCACAGCAGGCTCCCAGCCTGGGCATGGGCGCCTCTCTGCGGGAGGGATGTGGGGTGATTTTTCACCCCCCACATGATCTAGTGGGTGACACCCGGGGTCAGTTGACACCCCCCCATGGTCCTCTGGCAGATACGCCATTGTCCCAGTCACGACACGCATTTCCCACTAATCTGAACCGGTGACAAAGAAGTTAATTCCCTGAATTTGATGCTGATGTGCTTCTCTAGAATTTTCGTTCCTCAGCATGGCCTCTGTCCATCCATTTACACACTGGCTACTGAGACTCCTTCAGTCAGAACTCCATCTTCCGTTACATCAACCGCCCCATTATCGAATTATCCCATCAAACTGTCCTCGTCACAAGCGTCTGAGGACTCATTATCTCTCCTCCGAGGCGACTAAGAATTGTCCTCTCCCATCAGAGACCCGCTTTAAGTCCGAGCCTCCACCTCCTCCTCCTCTGATTTTGAACGAGACAAGAAGGATTAGTGATGTGAATGCAACCTGTCATCGCGCCGTAATGAAATCTGCTCTGAATGCAAATGAGGGCAAATGGTTGCAATCACAGGGCTACCCCTCTGATAATCCGATTCCAGTGTCGGAAATCGGAACATCTCCTCTGCAATCCTCAAAACTCCTTTGCGCTCTCATTAGAATGCCAGAGCACCTGGTAAATCCTATCAAAAAACCATTAGCGTCACTGTACGGAGGAAGAGAAGCCGGAGCTATTATCATGATGTTGTTTCACGCTGTCCGTTTTTCCATGTTGTTGGTAGTTCCAGGGGCAGCAATTACAGGATGTGTTTCCTAGTGAGGGGAGGCAGCGGGATCTTGGTGTCTCTTTGTAATAGATGTTTACATGCGGAACATAGCAAAATTGGTAAGCAGTCAGGCAGTGCTAGTCCTCAAAGTTGCGTCTCAAAACCACGCACCATCCTTCTTATAGGATTCCTGCGCCTCCCCCTTACCAACTGTCTGCAGAAGTGCAGACTCCTGTCTCCTTTTGTCTGCCAAACTTTCTCAGGCATCGTCACCGGCATGAGGGGCTTGATAGACCAGATATGTTTGGCAGCTCATAGTCACTAGCCAGCGAAAGCCCTACATGGCCTCTTACCAGGCTATCTGAAGGACCATCTCGGCCCATACGTTCCTCTCCTGGAATTAAGGTCACAGGGAGAACACTGAGCCCATCAATCAAACAAGGTTGTCTGGTGGGCTCACAAGAGAGAACCTTAGAATCATAGAGTTGGAAGAGACCACAAGGGCCATCAAGTCCAACCCCCTGCAATGCAGGAACACACTATCAAAGCACCCCTGATAGATGGCCATCCAGCCTCTCTTTAAAAACCTCTGAAAGGAGACTCCACTACACTCGAAGAAGAAAAAGAAGAAGAAGAAGAAGAAGAAGAAGAAGAAGAAGAAGAAGAAGAAGAAGAAGAAGAAGAAGAAGAAGAAGAAGAAGAAGAAGAGGGAGGGAGGAGGGAGGAGGAGGAGGGAGGAGGGAGGAGGGAGGAGTTTGGATTTATATCCCCTTTCTCTCCTGCAAAGGAGACTCAAAGGGCTTACAATCTCCTTGCCCTTCCCCTCTGACAAACACCCTGTGGTGGGTGGAGACTGAGAGAGCTCCGAGAAGCTGTGACTAGCCCAAGGTCACCCAGCTGGCATGTGTGGGAGTGCACAGGCTAATCTGAATTCCCCAGATAAGCCTCCACAGCTCAGGCGGCAGAGCTGGGAATCAAACCCGGTTCCTCCAGATTAGATACACGAGCTCTTAACCTCCTACGCCACTGCTGAGGCAGCGTATTCCACTGTCCAACAGCCCTGACAGGAAGTTCTCCCTAATGTTTAAATGGAATCTCTTTTCCTGCACCTTGAATCCATTATTCCATGTCCTAGTCTCTGAGGCAGCAGAAAACAACATTGGCATCCAACTCAGTTACCTACCTGTAATAATGAATTATAATTCTCACATTCGTTCAGGACTATATTCTAATGCGGAAACGTACAATTTTCTCAAGCGCTGCACCTCAACTGACCGTACTAACATCTTTTTCTGAGACAGAGTATCACACCGCCAGTGCTAAAAGCTAAAGGAGCAGCAGTGGCGTAGGAGGTTAAGAGCTCGTGTATCTAATCTGGAGGAACCGGGTTTGATTCCCAGCCCTGCCACCAGAGCTGTGGAGGCTTATCTGGGGAATTCAGATCAGCCTGTACACTCCCACACACGCCAGCTGGGTGACCTTGGGCTAGTCACAGCTTCCCGGAGCTCTCTCAGCCCCACCTACCTCACAGGGTGTTTGTTGTGAGGGGGGAAGGGCAAGGAGATTGTAAACCCCTTTGAGTCTCCTGCAGGAGAGAAAGGGGGGATATAAATCCAAACTCCTCCTCCTCCTCCTCCTCCTCCTCCTCCTCTTCTTCTTCTTCATCAATCAAAAAGAAGTGCAAACTAAAACTGTCTTCGTCCACTTCCTGAAGATTGACAACGAGGAGGCCAGGTAGGTTGCTCAATAACTGTGGGGCTGCCACTGAAAAGCACACACTTGTGTACCCACCAAATGAACATCTTTAATTGGCAGGAAGGCAAGGAAATCTCCGCTGCGCTAATTTCTAAGCCCTATGGAAATTCAGCGGGACTTAATATTTCAAGACAGCCCTTAAACAAAATGAAAGTCTGTTGGCACGATAAGATTTATTGCAGTATTAGCTATCTTGGGGGTTTGATTCCACATCTTTGCTGCCTGAGGGCATGATCCGTGAACCGGTACGCCGCATGAGCCTTGGCACATTTACTCAGAGCCACAGATTCGGTGGGTTTTATTTCCTAGTAAATATACTCAGGCTTGTAATCATGCCGCCCAATCTTCGTGACGTTTACTCTGAAGCGAGTTCCATTGACTGCATTGGGGCTTACTCACAAAGAAGTATCCAAAGGGTTGCATTCCGGTCCACATGAAGGCCAAACGATGCAATACACAGTTTCTAGGAGCTATTGTTTCTCTGGTGGGGAAATAGAGGAAACAATGCAAATGGATGGACAATGTCCAAATGTATTGTCGAAGGCTTTCACGGCCAGATTCAGAGGTGGGATGCAGCCTATTCGCACCTATTCGGTAGAACCGGTTACTAAATTTTTCTCAGTTCGGAGAACCAGTTATTAATGATTAACTCCACTAATGATTAACTCCACTAGGAGCAGCAGTGGCGTAGGAGGTTAAGAGCTCGTGTATCTAATCTGGAGGAACCGGGTTTGATTCACAGCTCTGCCGCCTGAGCTGTGGAGGCTTATCTGGGGAATTCAGTTTAGCCTGTGCACTCCCACACATGCCAGCTGGGTGACCTTGGGCTAGTCACAGCTTCTCGGAGCTCTCTCAGCCCCACCTACCTCACAGGGTGTTTGTTGTGAGGGGGGAAGAGCAAGGAGATTGTAAGCCCCTTTGAGTCTCCTACAGAAGAGAAAGGGGGGATATAAATCCAAACTCCTCCTCCTCTTCTTCTTCTTCTTCTTCTTCTTCTTCTTCTTCTAGTGTAAGTGGATTTATATGTGTGCAATAACAATGAAAAAATAACTTTGAGTAAATGTTGCTTTGAATTATTGTAAATGATGTCTACATACAAATCCAGGTCAATGCGCCAATTTTGAATTTTTGAGTTGTTCGGTTCTATTGCATTGTGCTTGGCACACTGTTTTCTATCTTGTGGGCTGTCATGGCATCCTGGTTATCCACGCTTTTTTTGACAGCAAGCAAAACTCCTAAGGCGACAGTCCTAAGCTTCGAGTGTTTGGAGGAAATGGGTGTCCCTCTTCCCCCAAACATGGCAAGGAGGGCATCTCAAACGGTGAAGAGCTTTTCATGCTACCCAAAAAAACCAAAATTGGCACAAGAGTAGCCCAGTACAGGCCAATAAATGGAACAATCTGAAAAGGAAACATTTTAACCAGAGGTGGGATCCAGCAGGTTCTTACAGGTTCCCGAGAGTGGGTTCCTAATTATTTGTGTGTGCCGAGAGGGGGTTACTAATTGGGTCTGCTTTTCCGTTAGAAATCCCATTAGGTCCAAAAATCATCAAGTCCCGTTGTTTCCTATGTGGCTGGTTAGCGAAGGTAGAAAACGGGATAATTCTCCCTGTTGGGCTGTTTTAAAAACATGTTTGAGAAATATGGTAAAGTTCCTTGTTTCAGGAAAGTATCCTTCTTTTGATTTCTAGAAACAAAATTAAGTATTTGAAAGTATGAAGTATTTGACAGGCAGTCAGTTAGAGGAGAAGTAGTTGTTTCTGTTGGCCGTAGACGATAGAACTTGCTAGAATGAGTTTAAATGATGGACAGAAAGAGACCAGCTGGGAATTAGGAACTTTTTTTTTACAGTAAGAGTTTTTTTACAGTAACAGAGAAATTATTAATGCCCCGCCCCCGAATGCCCGGCCACGCCCCGTCATGCCCCGCCCAGCCCCATTGGCGCTACGCCACTGTTTGAATCCCACCACCATGGGAACCTATTAATGCCCCGCCCCGGAATGCCTGGCCACGCCCCCGTCGTGCCCCGCCCAGCCCCATTGCCGCTACGCCACTGTTTGAATTCCACCACCATGGGAACCTGTTACTAACATTTTTGGATCCCACCACTGATTTTAACACCTAACCACCAAAACACGGGGACTGAGTTTTACCTCATGATTGCAAATTATTTTACCTCATCGCCACCTCCAGAAGGTCACTAAGCACTGTGTGAAAAAGCACTTGCCTCAGAGGCCAATCCTGAGTTGTAGTATTATGGGACAAAAGACTCTCTGTCCGCTTTCTCCATAATGTGGACATTTTATTTACTTATTTGCTCCTGCGCTTGCGTCAATTCTACCTCACCTTTCTCCATAACGACTTACACCATTCTCCTCTTGCCCATTTTATCCTCACAACGACTCCATGAGGTAAATTAGTCAGAGAAGGTGTGACCGGCCTAAGTGAGCTTCCGTGGCACAGCAGGGATTCGAACCGGAGTTTGACCCGTGGTGGCGAACCTTTGGCACTCCAGATGTTATGGACTACAATTCCCATCAGGCCCTGCCAGCATGGCCAATTGGCCATACTGGAAGGACCTGATGGAAATTGTAGTCCATAACATCTGGAGTGCCAAAGGTTCGCCACCACTGTACACCT